>NC_073696.1:263902759-264047099 GCF_029784165.1 Wyeomyia smithii | reverse complement strand
GAACCATGAGAAACTTTCCAAGCAATTGGGGAATCTCGGAAACCAACATCCGGGAATCCCAAGAAAAGGTATTTTCTGGAAAATCATTCTCGAGGTTATAAACTTTATCTAGAATATCTTGATTTGACAACCAATAGTAAACAGGGACCAAATTTTAAATGCACACAAGTACCAGGCCTTCATTTAGCCTTAATCTGAAACTCATGCACGTGAGTTTAAGGAAACTAAAAATAAAGATCCCTCGACTGGATTAAAACTGAAAACTAGAGTTAAAAACTTTGCGATTCAAAATTTCACTCTGAGAAGATTTGAACACTCAAAAGTTTTACAATTCTGAATCTTGAAACCTTGTTGTGTTTGAAACTAAAATATGAATCCAAACAACCCGCTCCAAAGTATCGATACGGCGTCAACTGCTCTTTTGACTCGTTTCCTACCTGACTCACTCACTACCGCCGAAAGTCGACCGCCGCACAATGGGAAAAAATGAACCCAAATTCCCACTAATCAGAAGCCGCTGGGCTGGCAACCCTAGATATAGCATTTCTTAAGCAAAATTAGTCGATTAATCGATTGGTGATAATTTCAATCTGTGCAGGGCACGAGAAAGGGTCTATATTTCCAAAAATACGCGAAAATAGGGTGGAAAGGGGCGAAATAGACCATTTTCCAGGCTCTGCCCAAAATGAAACCATCACCAATCGATTTTTTGACCAATTTTACATAAGAAATGCTATATTTCAGGTTGTTAGCCCAGCGGCGATTATTTAGTTTAAATGTGGGTTCCGGTTTTGGGTAATCGCCGCTAGACTGGCAACCTGAAATATAGCATTTCTTATGTATAATTTGCCAACGAATCGATTGGTGATGGTTACATTTTGGGCAGGGTACGGGAAATGGTCTATTTTGCCCCTTTTCACCCTATTTTTGCATATTTTTGGAAATATAGACCCTTTCTCGTGCCCTGCACAGAACGAAAATCGATTTATTGTCCAATTTCACATAAGAAATTTTATATATCAGGTTGCCAGCCTAGCGGCTTCTAAATAATGAGAATTTGGGTTCTTTTTTTCCCAGTGTGCGCTGGCTTAAAATCAGCTGCGCCTGTGACACTGCATCTCTCCCTTTCTATTAAAACAAAGCATCTTGGAGAGATGTCCTTCGAATTATTTGTGTTTTAATTTATCAAACTATTTCATAAAGGTTTTCCAAGCATTTTCCTGGCATCCACTTTCTCGAAAACCAGTTCTGCCAGTTCTCTTTCGTTGTCGTGCTCATACGGCTGCTTCACTCGATTTGTTATTCTCCACTTGATTAGCGGTGAAGCTACACATCAAAGTTATTCTCTGACTTTTCGTTCCTAATTTCGTCCTATGCATCCTTTTAGACTTTTTGTAGACTCAAGCTAAAAACCCTTCAATTCCAATTCTAGTTGATTAGAACTGCTTTACGTTCAACCTCCGGTTACTGATTTCGTGTCTTGGTCTTATTTTACAAGGCACAGGAAAGGGTCAGTTTTCTCCAGTTTTTACTTTTTACCCTATATTTACGTGTATTTGGGCTGGTACTATTGCAGAAGCTGATAAAAGACCACATTTGATGAAAAAATAACTCTTCTACGCATATGCTCTAACGTCAATCTACTCAGAGTTATTCAACTTTTAAGTTTCTTTAATACCATTGGAGAACCAGCATCAACATAAAACTGGCAATCAAACCGCAAGTTTTGCTGCATTGAAATTGAAAATTCGTGAAAACTAAAGCAGATATAGAGTTAATGTCAAAAAACGAACTTAGAGCGGTTTGAAACCATCAACTTTAGCTAAAAAACAATCACGTTTTTTCACGAAAATTGAGAGCCATGGGGTAAAATATATCACTTCCACAGAACAGAAAAGAATGGAAAGAACAGCATGTGATTCTCCGAAGCTTTTTACATTGGATAAGTTCATACTGTTGAAAAATCTCACGCAGAGTAATGTTATATGGATTTTATAATGAAAATTACAAGAATAAGGTGAATAGGGGAAATTATACAATATACAGGACCTAGATCTAAATGGGAATATCACGTGTAAATTT
Organism: Wyeomyia smithii; assembly: GCF_029784165.1. NCBI lineage: Eukaryota > Metazoa > Arthropoda > Insecta > Diptera > Culicidae > Wyeomyia > Wyeomyia smithii. The sequence goes on along the minus strand of NC_073696.1, from coordinate 264,045,017 downwards.
ATTTTAATTGTGATTTTTATCGACACGTCTCTGTACTTTTCAAACTTCCTCCTGTGGCTTCTCACACAGCTGTTTCCGTTCAGTTTCTGGCTGCTTAAGTTTCTAATAATCTGTTTATAGAGGTCGCAGTTTGAGAATTTCTGGTCCATCAAAATTATGGGACTTCAAATACAAAAATGTAATACTCCTAAAAATAAAATTAGTCAAAGTTCATTGGTTCAAACTTTCACTAGTTTGAAAGTATGAAAAGCTAGAGGTAAAAATCCTGCGATTCGAAAACTCTCACCAGCAAAATTTTAATATTAACAAGCTCTGCAACTGAAAAATCTAGGAATCTTGTGAAGTTTGGAATTGAAATTTCAAAACGGTGTTACACGATGACGTGGTAGCATTTACACAAAAAAATTAAATAAAACATTGAAAAATTTAGAGTCTCGACCGATAGAATCGCTTCTATCCTGAAGTCCAAGAAACAAGTTGATTTTAAAATTGAACAATGCAGAAGCAAAATTAATTAATGAGCGGGGGCCTAGTGTGGTTGGTAACGTCTCCGCCAACCACGCTCGACGCCTGGGTTGAATCCCACCGCCGACATAGGTGTCAATGGTTTTGAGGTGGTGTGATCCATTCATTACCAACCCAACTGGTCTAGATTTGATCCTAGCCGACACCGGGAGATTTTCTGAGGCGAAAAATCTGGTATCACGCCTTCCATCGCATGAGGAAGTAAAGCCGTTGGCGCCGGTCCGTTAATAAACGGGTCGTGAGTTAGGGACCTGGGTGTGGAGTCGCCTCCCTGGGCGTCGGTAATTGGCCACAACAGTGGCGGAAATAGACCGACGGAAAATAAGCGAGAATAAAAAAAAAAAAGAAGCAAAATTAAATCCGCACAAGCCATAAGTCTGCCTCGGTAGGATCCACAACATTATAAACCATTTCGAGAAGAAAATAAGCCGTACAGGCTCGTAACCAGGTTATCTAGAAGCTGAGAAATTAAACATTTGAATTGCCAGTGCCAAAAACCTTGAAACTTTTTAAATCAAGTTGGAGAAGATCAGTTAACATCATAGCGAGTACAAATAATGGAGGAAAACACATATTTATTCTCCTGCTAGTAACAATTCCCTGGAGAGAACTTTCGTATGTTACTCACACCAGTTATATTATAATAGGGAGTTATTTTTGTTAGAAGGAGAGTCAACAGGGGTACTGTAGAATTCAGAATATTGGAAGGGTACGTGGTGGGCAGCCTGAGAATAAACCCACGCCAAAGTCCTTTGACAACTAAATGGCCTGATTCTACTAAGATTCGAGCCCTCAACTACCCGTTTATCAAAGTGGACTCTGTAAGCTAGCAGCTATGGAGCTCCCCTTTAACTAACTTTGATACGATATAATTCTGACCTTAAAATAATCGTCTGATTCAGCGATTACTTTCTCATTAGCATAAAGAATATCTTTTCAGTGAACATGCTTTTACAGTCTGAGAAAAGGATGAATTTTCATCGTTTTCTGACACAGTTCATAGTCAAAAATCAGCACATTTTTCCTTCTTTTCAGTAATCGCTGGTGATTGTTCTCCCTTTCGCGCAATTTTTAATGAATGTTATGCCATGCGCAACCCAGAATACAAAGGTGCGTCGACTGTTGCGTTCTTCCACATTTCGGAGTAAGTTTAGCGGACACTATCTACACAGCCAACGGTCGCTTGAATTCTGGTGTGAAGCGGTGGAGCCTTGTTTTATGTAACACCTAGGATTCGGATTTTTTATTGTTTTCGAAAAAAGTACTTTTTCTTTTACTCAAATTGCAAAAATTCTTGAGCCATTCGCCCAATCGCTGTCATATTTTTAAACGTATCGTTTGGAAGTTGATACAGAATGAAATTGGTATCACCAAGAGAGTCCGGAAACATTGTAACCGAAATTATGCTATTTATAATATACTGTGGGACTAAGAGATTATTTTACAAAAATTACACAGTTCAAAGACTTGAGGAACATTGCGTTTGGGTTTGAGGTTCCATATTTCGAAGTGTTTAAAAGCATTGAAGATTTCATAGGAAGAGGATTACGAACAGATTTGAGCCGCAAAAGAAAAGAGATTTCGTCAAGTGATAATAGCTGAAGTAATGAGTCAATTCTGAACTGTTTCTTTTTTTTGAATTCAAGCACTCTAACCATCTTAGAAACTTATAAATTGTTTGAATCCAAAATTGATAATTTTTCTCGAATTACTATTATTCAAAACCGGTTTTGTTTAAATTAATTAAACATCGCTTCTAAACCGGTGTCTATTTGTCTTGATGATCATCGGATGATCATTCAACCGCGTATCCGAACACTGTATGTTTCACCCGAAACAACAAATCCCACCCACTGTCGAGTTTTGAATCGCTTTTTTTTGTTACCGTAAGAATGTCAAGGAGCCGCCTGCCGCAAGTAGCATAATTACTCTCACAAATCATTGTACAGCGAATAAACCCCCAACAAACACGCAAAAGTCGACCCGAAATCGATTCGAACCCGCATAGTGGGGTAGAGGCCAATTCGCCCTTCCCCGCAACCTTGTTCCATTTATTTTTATAACTTTCACACCTACCTCCTCGTTGGCTCCTACAACCTTGTAAGCCGTCCCAGTGGCACCGTCCAGGTTCAATGATTTCCACCGCTGGCAGACAGTTTCTCCACTAATATTAATCGTTCCTTCCAGTGCAGTTTACGTCCCATTGCAGTCATTCCACCGCACACAAACACCACCACACACACACTCACGTGTTAGTTGAAATTCCACCCGCAAAAAATAGACACCTTTCAGTTTCGATCAATGCGAAAATCTGCCTTGTTTGCCTGCTCCTGTCCTTCCTGGCTTAGGCTATCGATTTCAATTCTCTCAGCAGGACGCTGCTCGCACACAGCGGCCTCGAAGGTCCCGCGCCAACGGTAGCACCACCACGTCCCCCTCTTCACCAAACGCACCTGCTTCAAGCTCAGGGCTTCAACACTCAGAATGGCTTTCGACAGCAGATTTCACTTCCGCTTGCTTGAACACCCCGTACCGAGTAGAGCAATTTTTCCCACCGCCCTATAAGCTATAAATATGTATACGTATCTCTAGATTATCCGATGTAGGCGAAAAAGAATAGCACTTCACTTCCGACTACCAAATGGTCCTTCAGAAGAGATCACGGAAGATTGCAAACAAGCACTTTTGTCGGTCAAATGACTGCAACCGTTGCACCTAAATCATCGGCCTCAACTGGGGCAAAGAACATCATCCCTTCAATCAACAACCGGGGGGGACTCCTGTCCTGTCAGTGCAGGGACTTATCAGCAGGGAACCGCACAACACAACACACCACGCACCATGACCTGCTAGGATGACTGTTCGCACACCCGTACCGTTCGACACAGTTGGCTTTGACTGGGCCAGGCAAGGCTTGTCACTGAGCTCCGGAGCGCTGCTGGGCGAACGCGAATCCTCTGTTCCGAATCACCTGACTGAGAACGGGAGCGGGAGCAAACTGTCAAACTTCGTCGTCCTCGTCTGCTCGAAAGCCGAAGCCGACGCCATGTTTCAAAGGACCAGGCAACAACAGCAAAAAAAAGCGTAACGTTTCGTAACGAATCTGTTCCGCAGGACGGACCTGCGCCTAGCCGGTGTTACTCTCAGAGGAAAGCTCACCCGAAATTTTTCGGTACCGCGCCTGTAGTGTTGTTGGTTTTCTCCGCTTCTCTTGCTTGCTTGTCTTTCTATACAATGGGTGCCCCAAACAAAAGGGAGTTGTCCGTCACGACAAAGAATCCGAAGCCGCCTTTCGGTCGCATATCATCACCTCGTGATGATGGCTGCGGATGCCAGCCAGAGCGAACGTGTAACAAATAGCAAAACATGCTACTGCTGGTGCTGGGAAAATTTATTCGATCCCATTCCTCCACGACCCCACCGCCCGCACCGCTTACCAGAGCAACCGGATATGAAAAACTGGCGGAAGGGAAAACTCCGATAGTGTGGGTTGAAGCAGGATGAATTAGAGTTTTGACCTTCCCCTAGGAGCGGCATATTATGCTGCAGCTGTTGTAGCTCTGATAGAGCGAAAAAGTTTACCGATTCTGAACATTATTGAACCACCATCGGGTGGATAAAGGAAGAGAGAGAGGGGTTAGTTCGGATGGCTGTTGGTGTTTAGGAAGGGTGCTAAAAATATGCTTCGACTTACGCGAGGTAGACACAGCTTGCGGAGATAGTGGTTTCCAGTCGAGTGAATAATTAGAAGTGATCATCTGTCAGAATCACTTTCGGACAATCGGGTTGTAAACCCGAGTTGAATTAGAAAAAGTTTGCACTATAAAATGATCGATATAAAAAATGATATTATAAATGAGATACTGATGAGAGCTACATATTACACGAAACCCAATACTGACTAAAATAAACCTAACACTACCAGAGAAATGAAAGATCAAAGTATAAAAATCAAATAGTGCTGATAGATTTGAGAAATTTTTAAAAAAGATCGTTATAGATTTCACAGTACGTACCTATTTTGAAAGCAACGAGTAGAATAAAAATAAAAGAAACAGAAGAAGCAGTCAGTTATAAGCAGTTGATAAGTGATCAGAGCTGGATCGATTTACGATTCCAATTAAAAGGTGTCCGACTGGATGAACGAGATTATTTCTAATGCGTTCGATACCGAGTCTAAATCCGGGAAAGCAGTCCCTCTAACGAAATTAAGCAGCGCTTCCATAATGTGCAAATCCTTCAGATCATTCACCGATTCCGTCAAATCCCCCCGGATTCCCGAATCAATTGATCAAGCATCTATTTTCTCGACGACGCCACGCCAACTACGCCTAGCGTTACGATACCACTAAGACCATCCACAATACCAAAAAACCTACAGCAGTTATCAGAGGTTTCGCCGGAACTTTCGAGGCCATCTCCCAGAGCTCCGACTCTAACGAAGCCACCAGTATTTCATCGGGTCAACCAGGCCTACCGATACAATCTAAATGATGACAAATCCCCCTGTATGTTCCAAATCCGTCGGAACCCCAAAGATTTCCCCAACTGCCAGACCAATCGGCTCCGGAAGCTCCGATTCCATGGTATCCGCCAGGATTTTCATTTCCTACAGGCCATCTACCGATTCGCTCAACATTCGATTACACTTACTGTTCCGCATCCATCGAGGCAGCCAACAACTTCGGTGCCAAATAATGTACCGCTCATTCCGTCCACTTGAAAACCGTCTAGAAGTGTAATTCTAACAGATCATTCACTAATTCCACCGGTTCCAACACCGAGCGTACCATAGCCGATCTCACTCAATCAGTTAGGAATTCTGTCACAGTCAGAATCAACCCCGTTGGATCCATCAAATACGTCTTGCCCCCTGATACATCCTCCATTTCCAACCGTTCGGATTGCTTAGATCTGGAACTACCGCGTTTCTTTCCCATTCCAAGAGCGTGGCCAATATTCATCTGTACCTTCAAACAAATCACAGCAGCAGCCTACAACGATTCTTAGAGGGCACACTTTCGAGTCAGTCAGGAATTGGCAACTCCTTCTATCAAGTGTACCACAAGTCATCAATACCCTGCGTATGCTGTATGGGAACTTCTGATATAATAATTCATCGAGAAGGTTTATCAAACTCTAGCGTCAAAGCGTTACGAGAAGGTAAACCAATCCCGTTAGGGCTACACACCGAGCCCAGTAATGTGCAGGGACGGGAAGAAAAACCTGATCACAAGCGAGCGCGAGGTTGACAGGTGGAAGCAGTTTTCGATGAGAACCTCGCTAGCGGAGCAACGGAAGGAGGCAGAACGGAAGTTAACCTTGGAGTGCCTACAAACGATAACATTGTTCCCGGTTTACTGAAGATCCCACGTGAAATTGGGTCACTGAAGAACAATCAAGCCACAGGTAAGGAAGAACTACCGGCGGAGCTCTATAGACACGGCAAAGAGACATTAGCAACGGTACTCCACTGTGTAATTTTCAGGATTTGGGAGGAAGAGAGGCCACCGCAGTAATGGATGGAATGAGTTGCATGCCCCATCAATAAAAAACAGATCGGCTGCAATAGAGCAACTACCGTGGCATAACGTTGATCAACGCCGCCTACAAAGTCCTCCCTCAGATTCTTCCCGGTCGTCTTTCTCCTCTAGCAAAAGGATTCGGATCAAATCTTCACTATTCGGCAGATCCGTCAGAGATGCCGTGAGTGCAACATCATGTCTTCGTGGACTTCAAGGCAGCGGATGATACAATCGATCGAGACCAGCTATGGCAAATAATGCATGACTACGGTTTTCCGGATAAACTGACACGACTTATCAAAGCTAGGTTGGATCGAACGATGTGTTGCGGGCAGTGCTGATAAAAGTCATTTTCCCCAGCAAAATTCTTCGAAAATTACAGCCAATCATTTTCAATTTTCACTTCCAATGATCGCAGCACTCTTTCAGATACACTAGATTTTCGTTCTAGTAACATGCTGTTATACTCAGATGAAATAGATCCCGCGCATCGTTCACGGTTACGGAATAAAATTTGACGACAAATCCAACCAAATGATCTTCACTTTAGAGCGAAAAAAAGAAACAAACAGTCCACTTAATAAAAATGAACCTCACCGAAACACTTTTTCACTGACACTGACCGATGACAATCTTTGTTAACTGATAAACTGATTTTGTTGTCTTGCTTCCATCGCATGAAATATAATGAAGTGTTTTGACAGTTCACTTCCATGCAAAAAGCGGGAAGCGAGAACTTTGAAAGGATTGTAAAAAAATAACGTTTCTGGATGCTTTTTTTCACTTTCACTCAAGAGTGTCAACAAATATTAACCCTGGTTGCGGGTGTGTATGAGGACACTTTCGAATTTCTTCGAAGCGAGTTGAAACAAGGAGACGGACTTGTTTGGATCCTGCACGTTGTTCAACATTGCTCTTGAGGGTATAATCCGACGAGCGGACATCGAAAGGCAAGATTTACGAGGTTATTACTTTGCAATGGCGGAAGCAATCTACGTTAGATTAAAAGTAGGGGCTAGAAATTAATCCATCTAAAATCAAGTATTTAAAAGGGAGCGCTCAAGAGAAGCCAACAATCGCATCCCACGGAAGGTGATCGTGGACAGCGAAGAACGCGGAATGGTAGATGAGCTCATATACTTGGAATTTCTGGTAACCGCCGACAGTAATACAAGTAAGGAAATCCAACAACGTATTCAAGCTGAAAATCGAACTTACTCTGGCATTCGCAGGACGCTTCGAGCATACGGCAAGAGATGGTAGAAAACTCTCCTGATTGCTCAAGATGAAGTGGACTGACTACCAGACTACCAGACAGCTAATGAGTTCAGACGATGTCAATGAAAGGTGGAAAGCAGTCCATCAAAAAGCTCTTTGCCAAACAACATGTTCTTCTTCATCTCAACTATCCGCCAATGTCTCAACTACACCCCAAAAAGTCTGCCAACTATTTCATTCAGAGAAACGGTATTTTCCGTATATTCTGCGTTCTTCCTGAGGTATTGTATGGTATTGTAACCGGGCCATCAGAACCGCTGACGCTGCAATGGACGAGTAAGGTAACTCGAGAGGAACCAGATGTATTGGAAAGACATAATGGCAACCGTCACAAGTTGTTGCATGCTCGAACGATCACCAGCTTGGTCATTCCCTCACAAACTTCAAAAATATCGAGAACTTCGTCAGCAACATCAAGCCTTGGAAGACTAGAATCTGGTTCAATCAACACTATGAACCAAGCTTCGTGAAGACGGAATAATGAACCCAAAATGTCGTCCAGGGTGATCAAGTTTTATCTCGCTGGACCCACCAATCAACAATTCAACGATGAATTCAGAGACTTCATCGCGCTAGACGCCGGAGTCACCGGACACTTCGAACCACTGAAGTTCAAGGAATATATACGCGCAAGAAAGATCTTAGAGAAAAATACAAGGCGGAACGATCGTGGCATCAAAACTGGACTTCCCTTCGCCACGATGGTCCAGATTTCCCCGACAGCTACTAAATGACGGTCCGACATCTTCTGTCCCTGGAGCGAAAGCTCGCAAAGAACTCCTCACTGCCATCAATCATCATCAATCCCAAAAAACCGGATAAGATACGATGAATTCGGGATGCAGCGGCAAGGGCAAACGAGGTCTTCCTCAATTCAAAATTTTTCAAGAGTCCGGATCTGTTGCCATCATTACTAGGTGTGCTGTGCTGATTCTGTCAATTTCTGGTGGCTGTCTGTGGAGACATCAAGGAGATGTTCAACCAGCTGTTAATTGGGTTATGTAGTTAGTATTTGCGTATTTCTGATTTTGATATCAGCTAAAAGAGCAAAACGTATGTTTTATAAATTTTATATCGTTGTTTTTCGATTTTTAAAAGAAGAATAAAAATCGCTTGAATGACAGTTGATACATGGCACGTAAGACGGTCTCCATATAAAGAAGTGGCCAAAATTACCAAAATGCGAATTTCATATTTAGGAAGATTTGAACACATAATTTTGCAGTTTTTGATCTATATTTCCATAATTCATCAATGAAATCTTGATACATGAAACGGATAATGTTGAAAAACGCCTCCAAAGTTACCTCTTTCAAAAATGAAGGAAAACAGTTTTTCTGAACATTTTGGAATACATAGAATCCTACTAAAACTGTTATGGTATGTTTGCATACAATTCACAGCTGATTATATTAGCTTCCTAAAACCGGAAGAGTATTTAATTTAAACCCTGCAGAGCCTGCCGCAGGCCAAGTAGAAAATAATGGGAATTTTCCTAATTTTGACCTTAAAAAACATCAAATGTAAGCACGTGTAGGCACAGCTCCTGATAGTGTGCCTGAAAGTCCTGTTTGTGCTCCTCGAGAACCAATGTTAAACGTTTGCGGAAAATTTGCGTTTTTGAAGAAAAAGATGCTTAAATATTTTTTATTTAATCTGTATATTTTAAATATTTGGGTGATTTATCAACGAAATTCTTCCTATGGGTCATTCCATACGAAGTGACAACGAAAAAGCACAAACTTGGACACGAGCATCACAGATTTTGCTCAAAGTTGGGAGAATTATTCATCTACTGTCACTTTGGAAAAATCCCAAATTTGGTGTCGATTAGAATACCCCCCGCTCTGTGGGACCCCCCTGTTTATTGCATTTTTTGGTCAAAATCTCTTTTTTCTTTTTCTTACAATTCGATGTTTGAAATTCGATGTTCGAAAATAACGATAGATGATTTTTGAAGAAAATAAACCAAGGAATCCAGAAAAAATATAAGTTTTGACCGGAAGTGTTGCCAGATAAATTATTTTTGTATTTGAAAACTAAATTTACATTTTTCGGCAAATGCAGCCATTTTTATTGTAAATTTGATAATTTCATCGTGTTCTTTGGGAAATTTCACATAAGAAACAACTATCATCCCGAGGTAATATGGGCCAATCTCGAGATATAACATTTTTACGAAAAAAGTCGTAAACTTCGTAATTATTTTTTTTACAATTTATAGACGTAAGACACTCGAAAAACAGTGATTAGTTAATTTTGAAGAAAATAAATCAAGAAATCCATAAAAAATATTATTTTTGACCGAAAGTGTTGCCAGATAGATTATTTTCGTAATTTAAAACTAAATTTGCATTTTTTGGCAAATGCAGCATATTTTATTTTAAATTTGATAGTTTTATCGTATTTCTTGGAAAATTTTACGTAAGAAACACTTATCACCCCGTGGTAATATGAGCCAATCTCGAGATATAACATTTTTACGAAAATAGTTCTGAATTTCGTAATTATTTTTTCGTAAAAATGTTATATCTCAAGATTTGCTCATGTTACCTCGGGGTGGTAAGTGCTTCTTACGTAAAATTTTTCGAGAAACATGATGAAATCATCAAATTTAAAATAAAATTAGCTGCATTGGCCGAAAAATGCAAATTTAGTTTTAAAAGACAAAAATAATCTATCTGGCCACACTTCCGGACAAAAACAATATTTTTTCTGGATTCCTTGGTTTGTTTTCTTCAAAATTCACCTATCACTATTTTCCGGGTGTCTTACGTCTATAAAAAAAAATATATATAAAAAAATAATAAATCTATAAAAAAATTATAAATTTATAAAATATAAAATAATTACGAAATTTACAACTTTTTTCGTAAAAATGTTATATCTCGAGATTGACTCATATTACCTCGGGATGATAGTTGTTTCTTATGTGAAATTTCCCAAGGAACACGATGAAATTATCAAATTTGAAATGAAAATGGCTGCATTTGCCGGAAAATTTAATTTTAGAAATTATCAAATTTAAAATAAAAATGGCTGCATTTGCCGAAAAATGTAAATTTAGTTTTCAAATAAAAAAATTATTTATCTGGCAACACTTCCGGTCAAAACTTATATTTTTTCTGGATTCCTTGGTTTATTTTCTTCAAAAATCATCTATCAGTATTTTTCGGACATCTTACGTCTATGAATTGTAAGAAAAAGAAAAAAGAGCTTTTTGACAAAATTGCGTGACTTTGGGGGGTCCTCGAGAACGGGGGGTATTCCAATCGACACCAAATTTGGGATTTTTCCAAAGGGACAGTAGATGAATAATTCACCCAACTTTGAACAAAATCTGTGATGGTCGTGTCCTAGTAGCATGTACACTTCGTATGAAATGACCCATATAGCACACCGATTTGGCCCAGAACACAATGAGAATGCTTAAAATTAGTATAATTATACGTTTGTGTACACTGATGAGGTTTTTTTTTTGTTTAAAAAAAAACTGAGTTATGCCTCAAGTCACGTGGTTTATGGGCAGTCCCTTATCACTGCAATACTTTCTCATATGACAAAGAAATTAAGTCTTGTCCAAAGAACTTCTTCAATTACGTCAATACAAAACTAAAACTAGACAATTTTTCATCAATAATGCAACTCGATGAACATGTTGGTGATAACTCGGAGAAAAATTGCAATCTCTTTGCAAAATTTTTCCAGGAAATCTATACCACATTTTCCGAAAAAAATCGCGACCGCGATTATTTTGCATTTTATCCAGAATATCCAAGAAACGTTGGTGTCAACCAACTTCAGGTACAGGATGTTTTGCAGGGTCTGAGAAATTTAAACCCTTCCAAAGGACCTGAACCTGACGGAATACCTCCAGCACTCATGAAAAATCTTTCGAAGGAACTTACATCTCCTTTGTTCTGGCTGTTCAATATGTCGTGGGAAACTGGAGTCTTCCCAAATATATGGAAAAGCTCATTTTAGTGCCTATTTTCAAATCTGGGCGTAAATCTGACATACGTAATTATCGTGGAATCGCTATTATCTCTTGCATTCCAAAACTCTTTGAGGCAATTGTCAATGAAAAGATATTTGCTCAAGTCAAAAATCGAATAACTGACAAACAAAACGGCTTCTTCAAAGGCCGCTCTACATCCACAAATTTACTTGAATTCGTAGATTACTCATTGAATGCAATGGATAATGGGAACCATGTTGAAGCTCTCTATACAGACTTTAGCAAAGCATTTGATCGTATTGACATACCAATGCTACTTTTTAAACTGCAAAAAATTGGAATTGAGTCTGGTCTCCTGAAGTGGCTTGAATCATATTTAACAAACAGGCAACTAATAATAAAATTCAATGGAAAAAAGTCAAATCCCATTCAAGTTACTTCAGGTGTTCCCCAAGGCTCCCACTTAGGACCACTTCTTTTCATTTTGTACGTAAACGACATTTCCTTCATCCTCAAAAATGTTGAAGTTCTAATATATGCCGACGACATGAAGCTGTTTTTGGAAATAAAAAATCAAGAAGACATCAATGTATTTCAGAATGAAATCCACACATTTCACATCTGGTGTAAGAAAAGCCTACTTGAAGTAAATGTAAAAAAATGCAATGTAATAACCTTTAGCAGAAAACTAACAACGCCCAAAATCGTAATTGCATTAGGGGATCAGAATGTGAAGAAATGTGATAAAGTTAGGGATTTAGGAATAATCTTAGATTCTAAACTTAATTTCATCGACCACTATAACACTATCATACACAAGGCAAACAACATGTTAGGGTTCATCAAACGCTTCTGCTACAATTTTCAAGACCCGTACACTATCAAAACTTTGTATATTGCCTATGTGAGGTCAATACTGGAACACTGTAGCATTGTGTGGTCTCCTCGTCCTGGCGTACATAAAGAAAGAATAGAATCAGTACAAAAGCAATTTCTACTATATGCTCTTCGTAAGCTAGGTTGGACCGCACATCGTCTTCCGTCATATGAAGCACGCTGCATGTTGATTGACATTCAAACATTAAAAGAACGGCGAGAGTACGCGATAGCTTCATTTGTAAACGATATCGTTTCGCAGAACGTTGACTCAGCAGTACTACTTTCTAAATTGAACTTTTATGCACCCATTCGACAACTTCGACACCGTAGTTTATTTGCTCTTAACCATCATCGTACGGAATACGCAAAAAATGGACCTATGAATAGTATGATGAATTCTTATAATCAACACTGCGAAGCCATTGACTCTACGATGTCCCGGTATAAACTGAAACAGTATTTCAAGTCCTTGAGGCTGAGGACACAAAATTAATTTGTTTTATGTTCGTGTATAGTTAAGAAATTAATGTAACTAGCCTACATATATGATTGACGAAATAAATAAATAAATAAATAAAACCATCTATAGTAGAAAACTAACAAATTGACAACCAAAAAATAATTTTGGCCGTAAGTCTTGATTTCCCGACCAGTGTGCATGGGCGAGCTGTCGTTGAAGCGATTTCGAGTAATTTTAATTCGTAATTTAAAAACCGAAGGACAGCGATTTAAATGTTTTGTCAGTTAGTCTTCGCATCCAAGATTGGTTGGCACCGTTTTTCTTGTGACGCAATATTCCTCCCGACTTATTTCAGGTCCACGTCATGGATGGAGGCACCTTCGGCCGCCTGTTCACCAGTTTTTGAACGAACGAACGGAATTTGAACGCGAAGGAGCTCTCAGATTCTCGAGTCTGTTTTGTTTATATCGCTCCAATTCTACTCAACTTCTACGAGAAATTGGCGAATTTTTTGCAGACGAGTCGAAGAATCTGGCACTGGAACAAAATGATTCAACCGAATCTCTACTTGGAGCAAAATGAGGAAGACCTACACAGTAAACCTACAGGAAGATATTCGAATGAACGTCGATGCAGCGTACTTACCGATAAAGCGCGAGTTGTTGGAGGTCGTCATGAGTCTCTGTAGTTCATCTTCCATTTTCTTGTTTACGGCAAAGGTATACTTCAAGAAATCTGAGCATCAAGAACGGGATGGGAGGTACCGATCCACAAGGATCTTCTTCAGAAGTGGCGTCAATGGAACGAATGTTTGCCGAAACTGGACAGGCTGCTACTTCTTTCCGTTTCAAGACCTATATTCAAAAAATCAAGCTAAGGGCTGCGGTATTGGGAGTTCGTTTCTTGATTACTAAAGTGTCTCCACAACGGTGTTGGCATGGATTCGTTCTGGACATCGCCGTTTCCAAAAATTTGTATTAGTCCGAGCTCGAGATGTTCATCAAAAAATCGCACGCGATACGCACCGAAAAGTCCAGGGGATCAAGATCCGGGGAGCTGGGAGGCCACGAAGTCTTATCGATAAATTAGTCAAATTCTCCCGACACCTCCGCAATATTAATCCTTGGCTTGAATGTATTACTATTTGGGCAGAAAGTACTCCCGTGAAAGCTCACCGAGCAAGAGACCGTGGATCTTGGATCACCGGGTCGGCTTGCTGCGGGTTAATCGGAGGGGCTACGCGCGGAAAAGTGTGCAACAACTATTGAATTCTTTTTTTTACCTTAAATGGAAAAACTGTTCGATTTCTGAGTTTTTAATTTAATATCTAAGGTGTGTGCGTGTATGTGTGTGTGGAGGTGGGCGCTAGAGGATTAATCTGTTTTCTCACGGTACGTACCGGCTACTTCGAAGGGTTCTGGTTCTGCTGGGCTGTGTTGCTGTTGCTGCGATGCTGCGTTGCTGGTTGCCTGGGAGGGGAAAAACTCGTTGCTGTTCTGCGCTGCTCTGGTATGATGACCAAAATCGCAATGGCGGATGCGTGATTTGGCGGGGAAGCGGGTTCTTCAGCGTCTTCCTTCTTTGACTCAATCGATGGGTCACGGACGAGACCGTATTGACGCCACCGAGAAAGGTCCTCCTTTACAATTGCCCGAGGATTCCGGGGGCTCGTCGCTGCCCGAAACTCCTTTACGGTTAGACGTAGGTGGATTTCACCACCTAGGCCGACTCGTGTAAAGTGAGAGAACGACGTTTCGTTTGGTAAAAAATCAGAAAAAAAGGTCCTACTCGGACATAAACTATTAGCACGTCGTAGCTAAAGTGGGGTGGTATTCTTTACCTGAATGCACTCTTTCTTTGGCTGATATTCGGCACTCACTTAGCTACTTTATACTTTTTTCTAAATCTCTACTCACTTGCTTCTCACACGAACGCTGCGGTACTTCTGACCGTTTGGCGGTTTTTCAAATCTTGATCACCCTTCCTATCATGAAAGTACGAAAACTCAGCACAAACCTCCCCCCAAAAGCGATCAACGACATCATAGACGAACATCTTAAGGTCAACCACTATCCTTACCGCTGCGAAATAGATTGCAGAACAGACTAATGAGGAAGAACGTACAAGATGCCCCAGCAGAAACATTGCCAACAACATACAAACCTATGCCCTACATCGACAGATTAACGGCGCGCATAAAGAAATCACTGCGTATAGATTTCCCAGAAATTACCCTCGCTACACGTAATGAGCACACCATAAACCATTTGTTCACGAACACCAAAGATCGGATCGCAACATTAGATCGCAGCAACGTCATTTACAAAATTCCCTGTGCCAACTGCGATGCGTGCTATGTTGGACTCACTACACAGCATCTCAAAACAAGAATCAGCAACCACCGGTCAAACATTAAAAAACTGGATGAGCTCAAGTCAAACGAACATGCCACCAGCCCATCTACTATTGCCAAAATACATCACCTGAGGGAAAAAACTGCTTTACTCCAACACAGCATCGACGAGAACCATTCATTCAAGTTGAATGAGGTGTGTATCCTGGATGAACATAGGCGAAAAACAGCGTTGAACGTGTTGGAAATGTGCCACATTATCACGAACGATCATACGGTAAACAAACGCAGTGATGTTGTAGGCTCAAGCACAAAATATACAGCAATCATGCAACACGTCAAGCGGAGTACAGAAATAAACAACAGCAAACGTCAACGGTCGCTGACAGCTTCCACCGAGTGTCACACAGCATAACTTGTGCGCAATAGAGTTTGCATGCAAGGTTGCTGGTTACGGAAAAAATGGTTTAGTATGATTGAGAGTGCTACGAGTTCCGCTTCGTTAAAGTGTACAGTTTTTAATTTGTTTTTTTTTTTTTTTTAATTTGCATAATGTAAGAAGCATGAATTGTATTTGATATCATGTTTGGCTAATTTAATGTATTTTTGGATGTTCTGTTAGGATGATTACTTACTGTTTTGACAATTAATGCTCTAGCCCAGTGGTTTTCAACCTTCTTCAGTTCATGCCCGCCTTTTGATAATTTACACAAGCTTTTCCCCCCTATCGGCACCATGAAAGAAAAGCTGTAGTAATTAAAAAATATAAGGCTTTTTAAACTTTAATTTTTAACATGTTTCAAGCAGGAGCAGAAGAACACCAATACACGGTCATACAATTCAGCATCTCTTGTGAAGGTGTATGTGACGATTGTTAACAAGCACATTTGACGTATGAATGCCTACAGAGCAAAATAATGCGCATGAAACTGCAGCATGGGTTTTTTGCGAGCTAATTCATTGGTCACTGAAAAAAAAGTCGCACCACCGTCAATCACAAAAGCGCATTGCTTGTGAATTTTTTCTACTCGCAATTCCCCCCCTGCAACGGTCAAATTCCCCCCTAGGGGGGAATTCCCCCCCGGTTGAAAACCGCTGCTCTAGCCGAAGAACCACTTCACAGGAGAATGGTCCTCTCGGTAATGATGTTATGTGCATAATTTATGTATTTGTTTCTAGAAATCGTTTTGATCTTAATTTACTTTTAGAGCCTTGATAAAGAATATATATTATTCGAAACGTCGGTGTAAGAGAAAAATATCGTTTTCTTTTCACATTTTAAAGACTGCGAAGCCGAAAGAAACTCCCCTACTAACAAACTACATGAAAATAAATTAGAAACACAATAGTTCTAATATACATACAGCACATTTTAAAAAATACTAAGGACGATTTGTAACAACGGTTACAAATGTAATAATCCTTTTCGTAAAGGTCTCGTAGTGCCGGGGCCACGACCTTCCCCAGAACATCGACCTTGAAGCGCGGCGTTGATTTTCAAGTTTTTTCTCAATAAACACCAGCTGGAGCTTGCCACGCCTGGATACGGCCCCAAACCATCCTCGACGTGGCGCCCTGGAACCGCGAGATGTTTTTTTTATTGGAGGGGGGATGTTTACAGCTAATCATTTCGGACATTAAGTAGCTGTTGCAAGATAAAGAGTTTCTCATCAGAAAACACGAACTCCTGACTTGCGCGCCGCAAACAACTTTGCTATAACATCGCGGTACTCCTTAATCGTACGTGGGTAGGGACGAATGACCACCGCGGTTAAAATCCCTTAAAAATTTGATCGTGCGCAGTAAACAAACAACAAATGTCAACATGTAGACACCATGTGCGTTGGTTAGGCTACCTTTACTAATACACAGAAAACATATGGTGCGCACCTACACAACGATAAAAGGTAGTACCTATTCGAACTTTTTGAACACCCTGCACAAAGCTGAAGCGTTAATGGGCAGATCAACAGTCTCTGACCTCCAACTGTTTTCTGCTATGAAGCTCCACAGCCAACAAACTCAACCGATAACAGAAGTCAATGGCTACCCAGCTCTAAGCAGTGGCTGGAAGCTGGGCAAGTTCATTACCGGGGAGTTCTGGCGGACACACGGTTTTAATAGTTCGAGAACGTCAAGAAGCTGGAAATGGGGGATCTCGTTCTTGCGATCAATGGGACTGGACGGAATCCTGGACGGATACCTGGACGTGTAAAAAGGAGGGCGGCATGACAGAGTTCGCCAGGCATTAGTCAAAAATGTCAAATATCGAAAATGAATGACAAAACTAGGACAACGGCAATAGAGGAACAAAAAAAAAAGAAATCCACAAAAAATGCGTATGCGAACAAAAATTCTGAGCATACAAATAAAAGGCTAGTAAACAATAACTGACGGGTCATAAGTAAATATCAATCCGCTGTAAAATCAATTTTTAGTACGTGCAATAATTCTTTGGACGAATAAAATTGAAAAGCTTTGTAGACTAGAAAGTGGAATTAAGCAAAGATTCAGAAAACTATTGTTTTTTCGAAAGGATGCTATACCAACAAATAATTTTATCAATAATGCAGGTAGAAATTTACAGGTAGAAAACAGTGTTGATACATTAACACGCGTCGAACGAATCATGCGTAAGTTTTACAACAAATGATTGATTATGATGGACCAGCGAATAATAATTTATGGTAACTCATCAACTCATGGTGTGTTACCGAAAAAACACACGTTCGTGAATAATAGATCACTACCCAGCCAACTCCTTGCTTCGAATGCAAATATTTCATTCAATCAACGAATTCACCACTGTTATCCACAAGGGATAGCCGTGCACAAGACAAAACTCCTGGGAGAATTGCTTACCCGGCAGTTCGGTCCGTCTGTCTCCACGCCAGAACGGAGAATGTTCCACAAATCGCACTGAAGTGTTCAATTTCGGTCGGTCATAAATTTTCCCATCAATTTCGCATTTAACGTTGACAGAGTGGAGATCGTTTTCCAGACCCTGGCAGCGGGGATGGGATTATACATACATAGTTTGATGTGTTTCCGTCGGTCGTCTCGTTACACCGAATGACTGACTGCCTGTGCACAAGTGTCCATTATGATTCCCGGTGCTTCACATTTCGTCCATAACTTGCACTCAAACCACGGTAATAAGGTCAAATAGTTTTGGCAGTCCCGGAACGTCCCGAACCACACTTGCAATCGCCAGTTGCAGTTTCTCCTCGGAGAGTACCTACATACCACCGCGCCGTAGCATCAGTCGCCGCCGGACAAAAGTGGTCCGACACAGTCGAGTTGTTTGATATCTAAATCATGATCCGCATATTCAATCACTTTTCAATGGGAGCTACATTACCGTTTGCGGTCCAATGGCACCGACAGCGACGAGTACGACGATGATGACGACGACTTTTATACGACACCCTTTAGGGGAAGAAATTACGCCAGTCTGGGCTGGGGTAAAGGACAGGATATTCCCGAGCCTGGGACGGTCGTAAAATGCGCTAGCTCTGGCGTGGTGCCGAATTGAACTGCAGACCACAATGCAGAACGGAAGAAATCAATGTTCCATGCCAGAGTACAATCTAAGTGGGGAAATAACTGCTCCTACTAGTAGTCCTTCAGGTTTACTGTCCGACTTCCAAGGGTTATTGTTGAATCTGCAGTCATTGTACGGAATGGCGTTTTTTTCTGCTCGTCTTGCAGCACACAACCCAGCCATAAACTTGCTAAGTTGTGGTTTAAGACTTTGTGATAGATTAAATTTCAAACAAGAAGGACAGACTGGGGACGGGAATGTAAAGGCTGTAATTAATACTACGTGTGATTTATGTCCCCCTGGCGAGAATCCATTTTACGTCGCCATTGATCATCATTCGGTTCGATAAATCAGTTCCGGTTGGTGGGTGAAATGAATACCGCTACGAGTAAGGGAAAACGGGTGGCAATAACAGAAGAAAAGTGTGGATATTTTCTCATCATTCACAGTTAATCGCGAGCTGGAATAATATAGCATGAATACGGATGGGTGAAACCTCGTTCCCGCACTACCCAATATGATCTAATGTTTTTAAAGTCAGAATGATTGAGATTTCAGGTTGGAGTTGTCAAAAAAGTTGGACTAAACTTTTTGATTGTCAAATAAATTTTTATCTCAGGAGATGATCATAATTTAATCGCTAACTATCTGATTTAAACCCGACAAAGTATTTCTTCTAGTGTAAATATCAGCAAAATTATATTTGAATGTCATAAATAACTTTATTAAGGAATACTGTGAGATTTCCAGCTTTTTAAGGAAATACCCATACAAATGCGAAACTCCGCAACGCAGTTTATCTTATTATTGTTGTTATTTATGTTTCAAAAGATCACAAAAGATCAAAAAATTGGTCGCAGTGATAAAATACCCTACACGGAAAAAAAATATTACTGAAACTGTTTATCTAGAGCAACGCCGAGTTAGTTCGACTATTTCAATCTCTTTCTTCAATTTCAATCTTTTTCTTTAATTTCAATCTCTTTCGAGCCGGTGGTCGTAAGACCTCCATCGTTGCTTGAGATCAGGTGGGAGGCCCCTAACGACCTGTTACTTCTACTGAGAAAGTTCCTATTTCGATTTCCGGATCTTAGTGAAGATAGGTTTGCAGCCCCGGTGATTGCACTGTATGTTTACTAAGAAAGAATTTTGTAGGCGTTTGTTTTCCCATATTGGGCGGCGTTAACAGCGTCTGGTCCACAAACTATGAAGTATGAAGAACATATTTTACTCGACGAAATATTTGAAAAAACACATGATTACACACTAATGGCGTAGCCTGATCTCAGATTGACAGATCGAAGTGTTGATGAACGAAGCGATGGGTAGAGCAGTTGAAAGGAACTGGAAGTGGAGAAGGATGGACTAACTGTGGATCCTTTGACCTTGGACAAGATGAAGTAAGCATGAAACCGGTCGATTTCTTTTTCCAAACCGACAACATGCATTTGCTTAGTTCTCATCTTGAGGTTATGGGCTAAGGATAAACTGCCAGTGGACTGGTTAAACGAGTTCATTTAATGATTTTTGAGGTGGAATATTCCACAAATATGGCTAGAAAATCTCTCCTGCATCATGCTTCATAAACTGCGTCTGTTGTCTTTGTTGAAGAGGTTTTCGGAAAAAGCGATCAAATTATGGGTCACACTTCTAACATGATCAGGCACGGAAACTTGAAAACTCATCATTAGCTAATAATTTTTTAAGCGGCGTACCATTTAGTTGAGCGCTATAGCAAAGTATGCTTGCCTTTCTACACTAAGCAACTTCGCATCCCTTTTTTCGAAAATTTATCTAGACTGAAATTTAAAAATGAGTTGAGTTTTTCTGTACATCGGTATATCTAAAAAATGACAAAAGCTAGGGACAGGTAGTTTTCAGGGCTCTCAGGAATAATACCGTCATTCTCCCAAAATACTACAAGGTATACAGCCCTAGAGTTGTATGAAATGGTGACGTGGGACTAAACACTGAAATTAGGGGAGTTTTTGTTACAAAATATACAGGGCCTGTTACAAAATATACAGGGCCTGGACCTTTTGCTTGACAATTTTTTTCATATACCTACAACTACATTCGCTGTATTACGAAGACTGCTAATATACATACGTTTATTATGGCAAAGCTCTGAATAATAATATATCTTCTAACAATTTTGAAATGTAAAAAGAGGTTCTAATGTAAAAAATAAAGGAATTTACTCTTTCGATACTATCCGTTCACGATTATTTAGTGAATATCGAAGATAAAATTAAATAGATATCCGTTGCAAAAGTTTACTATTCTTGTTGAATAATTTATGGTAATCATATTTATGAGATTAACTTTCAATCACCATCAACAGCATTGCAGTTTTTCCTCGATTGCACACGAATAGAAATCTACGAACAAAAGTGTGCACTGCAATACGAATAGTACCGCTGCAGTATGAATTGAAGTGTACCACTGAAATGTACGAATAGAAGAGTACCGCTGCAATCATAGACGACGAGAGACGGTTCTTTACTCCACTGGTACTAGTACTGCTTTTACCGGCATGTTTTCTTTTAAGACATCAGTTTTTATTAGGTTTTGAAAGCAGGTTTAGAAATTGTTCAAGAATGGGGATTGTTTCAAACCTTTCGGAAAACTTTTACCTTCGAGACATCATTTTAGTCTATGTTCATGAAAGCTAAAATAAATTGACCTATTGGGACGGGGAGACTCTGTCAATTTTTATATCGATATTGATACAGAGAATATCACGGGGAACGGATGGTGTCCATTCACGACGTCTGTGCTAGGAATGCTCGCATGTAATTGGTACATTGTTTGCGTAAGTTTCCCTGTAACTTTTTATCAATTTTCACCGTTGAGCAGTGAAATAATAATGATACCTTGCGTGTTGTAAAATTGTTACCCATTTTATCTATCCAACAACATATTGGTTATTGTTATCCATCATGTGGTTATGCTGTTATTAACGTTTGAAATCTGACGCAACTTTTACCAGTTTCATTTCCAATTTTACAGAATTCATCCCAGTATAGTAAACAAAGACGTAGTCCCACGTCAAAAATTAGTCTCTTTACCGACTCAGTTGGAGGGCTCACAAAATGTGGAAACTTTCAACGGTATTGTTTAAACTTTGAACGTATTGCGACTATTTCACGACATCTGGTGGCACTCTTAAGCAAATGGCAAAACAACCAAGTCTGCTCGGCAAAATAGAAATACCATTGAAACTTCTCCAGAGTTCTTTGACTGGTCAATTGAACAAACGGATAAGAATATTACAAGAATATATTTCTGTTATACAGTAAGGTATTTTACCACACAAAAAAGACTAAATTGAGTTGCAAAAATAACGTAGAAAACATTTCTCGCGATTTTCCAGTAAAATTAGCTTAATATGTAATATTTATCCAATACAAACCTTTGTGGAGAATATTTGATGAAGCACTCAGTTCACGCTATTTTTTATAAAAACGCAACTTTACCTAGATAAAATAGTTACCTATAAATCATTCGAAGTATTGTCCGATCTCTCCGGTAGAGCTCGAACACCGTAATAATAAAAGTCTTCGTCTTTTAAGGATATCTACGAATAAAGATATTTTTATGCCTCTATGTGAACAGAACTGCTGATTACCCAGACTATGAGCTATCGAACGGAACAAATAATAATCGGAATGCGCAAAACTTGCGGAATATCTATATGTTAGTTTTAACGATTTTGGCAATATAAGGCCGAGTGTTGTACTTTTTGATGTAGAATTACGTCTTATGGAAACATGCTGGTATGATTGAATTTAAATACCGAAAAAATCAGGAGCGTCACGACAATTTGCCGCTTTTAAACGTTCATAACTCAGTCTGTTTTTAATGGATGTCCTTCATTCTTGAAGATATCAATTGAAAAATTCAATAACTATTGTACTAAGGAAACATAAAAATTAACAAGGCCAAACACTAACCAATATGAACATGTTTGGAACCGGGATGATATCCAGAGGCCAGAAATCGAACCCAGATGCCATTTTAGGTGACTTTTGGCCTCCGGAAAACAAATGGCCTAGAATGATGCCCATAAACCGGAAATACGGATGCCCAGAAACTGGAGTTATTTCATTAATGTTGGATAAAAGTCCATGACATTAACATATTGATGCATGATAGTCGGTTGCAATGTAAGCGTTGATTAAATTCGCAAACAATTAAACTAATAATTAATTATTTGATAAACGAATAATTAAATTTGATTAATAATTCCAATCAAATATATTCTCTAGCCTATCGCCAAAACATAATGACATAAGTCAGGCTATAGTACTTCTACGTTAATCTTGCGGTCGTGTCTCATACACAGCCTCTTCAATTTTCGTGCTTCTGCTCGTACTGTATCCGTTTTCCACGCTCGACTTAATCGGATCAACTGAAATCGATGCTGTTTCCTAGTTATGGTTTCGTTCGATATCAATAGCTCATAATAAATATCACCGAAGTGGTCCCACCAAGCATAACCTTCGCAGCGTGCATATTCAGCCGAACCGACGACGTGAAAGCATGACCGGCCAATTTTCTCGTTTCTTTGAGTTGCTGTAATGAAAACATTGTTCATCATCCGTCACGATGCGATGGAGGAAACCCTTCCTATAAAAATGCAGTCCGGTCTGTCTGTCTGTCTGTCTGATCCATATATTCTCCGAAACTACCGAACCGATCGACGGGAAAATTTGTATGTAGGGGTTTTTGGGGCCGAAAAAGGTTCCTATGATGGTTTGAGACCCCTCTCTCTTCTGGAAGGGAGGGGTCCCATACAAACGTAACACAAATTTCGGCACGTCTCAAAAACTAACCAAGAAAATGAAACCAAATTTGATATGTGAATGTTTTTAGGGGTAACAAATATATCCAAAATAGTTTGACACCCCTCCCTCTTCAACAAGGGAGGAGTGCCCTAAAAATGAAACACGAATTTCGCACAGCTCGGGAACCAATCAACCAAATACAACCAAATTTGGTATGTGAATGTTTCTAGAGGTAACAAATATGTCCATAATGGTTCGACTCGCCTCCCTCTTCTGTGAGGGAGAGGTTCCATACAAATGAAACACAAATTTCTGCTTATCTCGAGAACTAACCAACTAAATGGAACCAAATTTGGCAGGTGAATGTTTTTAGGGATAACGGGTATATCCATATCGGTTTGACACCCCTACCTCTTCTAAAAGGGAGGGGTTCCATACAAATGAAACTCAAATTTCGCACAGCTCGAGAATCAATCCAGCAAATATAACCAAATTTGGCAAGTGAATTTTTTTAGGTGTAACAAACATGTCCATGATGTTTCGACACACTTTCTTCTTCTGGCATGTCTCCAAATACAATTTTGATGGTGACTCTAATCTCTGAATCTAAGATGGCGACTTCCGGTTTCTGAAAAACAGCGGCAAACGACCAAATACCACCCAATATGAGTATTTCCGGAACTGTTATGATGCACTGAAGCCACAAATCGACCTAAGACAACATTTAGAATTGTAAGATGGCGACTTCCGGTGTCTGGAAAACAGCCGAAAATGACCAAATACCACCCAATATGAGTGTTTCTTTGACCAGAATGACGCTCAGAGGCCAAAAACTGTCCCCTAATGCCTTTTGAAATCCGAGATGGCGACTTCTGGTTTCTGAAAAACAGCGGCAAATGACCAAATACCACCCAATATGGGTAATTCCGGGATTGTTATGATGCACTGAAGCCACAAATTGACCTCAGACAACACTTTGAATTGTAGGATGGCGACTTTCGGTGTCTGGAAAACAGCCAAAAATGACAAAATACCACCCAATATGAGTGTTTCTTTAACCGGAATGACGCTCAGGGGTCAGAAATTGTCTCCAAATGCCATTTTAAAATCCAAGATGGCGACTTATTGGTTTCTGAAAAAAAGCCTAAAATGACTAAATACCACCCAATATGTGTATCACCGGATCCAGAATGATGCAAGGAGCTAAAAATTGACCTCAGACACCAGTTTGAATTGTAAAATGGCAACTTCTGGGAAACAGCCGAAAATAACCGAACACTACTACATATGAATATTTACGTAATCGAAATGATGTATAGAAGCCAAGCATTGACCCTGTACACCATTTTGAATTCGAAGATGACCACTTTCAGTTTCTGAAAAACAACGAAAATAACTGATATGCATTCAATATATTCCCGGAATAGAGGTGATGTACAAAAGCCAGAAGTCGAGGATGTTGTCATTCCGATAAAACCAATCATTACAAACGATATAAACAAATCGCAAGGAATCAATGAATTTGAAATGTTCAAAATTATTAACACTAAAATAGGCGGGACGAAGTTTGCCGGGTCAACTAGTCACCAAATAAAACCGCTAACCTGTTTTTAACTCTCGTAACGCTTAGTCGTCATTTTTTTTTTTCTTTCGAATTAAAACATTTCTGAACACATTTTCATCGGGCAAGGAAGTGAAACTTAGACCGCTTCGAGGCACCGCATCCCGGAGTCTGATTGAGTTCAAATTGTTCACAGAGACATTTTTCGAGGAGACCTACCGATGCATTTTCGGCAGAGCAGTCTTATAAAAGTAGAACGACTTTTGTTTTTTACTGTCCGACGTTTCGTCACTGGTCAGTGACATCTTCAGGGGAAACTGCAGGGGTTCTCATACCAAACAAAAACGCACATGACAATTAGTTCCTTCGCCATCCATTAAATCTCACAGCTAGTAACATCGATGTCTCATACTCAAAATTTAAACTGCTCTTCAATATATTACCATCCGCCATCGCAATAGGTCCACAACAAACAGATTTGTAAGTTTATTCAAAATATTTATAAGTTGAAGTGAATACCGCAAATTGTGTAAAAATAATTTTAACAGAATGTTTTCCAAATCGCCCCAATCACTGTTAAGGATAAGCTTGAAAACGCATACTGATACAAAAGCCACAGACAACTAGTTGAACTAGAATAATTTTTTACCTCTCTAATATGTAAAACGGCTACCAATCGTTAATAAGCTCCTGCAGTTTCTACTGAATATGTCACTGATCAGTGACAAAAGGTCGGACGGTAAAAAACAGAGCTCAATTCCCATTAGCACCATATTTTACATCATCATAGTCATCACCTTGGATGCGATATTTCTCTATGATATCTTTCAAGCGAAATTGTTGCGAAAAACTTTTTGTGGAGGCGTGATGTCGAAGACTATAGAATGATATAGAAAAAAACTGTACTGACCGTGATAGAAAAATGAAAACTAAGAAA
The DNA here is from genome assembly GCF_029784165.1 of Wyeomyia smithii. NCBI lineage: Eukaryota > Metazoa > Arthropoda > Insecta > Diptera > Culicidae > Wyeomyia > Wyeomyia smithii. Next base: position 264,019,207 of record NC_073696.1, on the reverse strand, counting down.
AAATAAGAATTCTAAGGTTTTATTCACGCCGGGATCACAAAACAAGTTGTATTTTGGGGTTGGTTGAATTTACAAAAAAATGTTTTTTCAATCAAAATGCAGATAAAGAAACCAAATACTCCGTTAGATTTTTGCATTTATGATAAAGCTCGTCAAAACTTTACCGGACCCTTGTAAGCATTAATAAACGTAAGTAGACGTTCCTGCAGGTAATCTTCCTATACAGCTTCGAGACCATTGTTTCGTTTTTTTTATGTTCACACAACATTTATTTGACACGGCACAATACAAATTAATGTTTTACGGAGCCAATTAAGTATTGTTTGGTTTGTTAGGAAAAACTTGGTTTTCTATCAGCTGCAAAACCCCTGCCAAATCAGGAACTACCAGGTAAATTTATCAGTGCGAACAATCTTGAATTTGTCAGGGTCATCTTCTCAGAGTTATCTTGTAGAAATTTCTTCAGAATTTAAGACCTTAGAGCTGGCCAAAGTCCATCTCTACGTACGTTCGTCGTACGTACTCCATCAAAACCTTATTGTATAACTTTCGAGCGCATGAGTTGACCACCAGAATCTGCGTCAGCGTCCTGTTCGGTTGCTTCGGGCACGGAAATTACGACAACCTTCTTTCGGATGGTACCTTGGTGTATTTGGCGTTGTCGTAGTCCGTGAGTGCTTGCCTTTATTTGTTCTTAATATCTTCAACCTCAGCCTCCGATCGTAAGCTCCACTACGACGCGTCCTCTGATCCAACCGAATAACAGTCGTAGGTTCAGGGAACCATTGTAGGAGCTGCGACAAACCTTTACTAGGGACTAGTGAACCGCCCGGAAACAAGTCTATTACTAGATTGAATTGATTAAACCAATTCTACTTAAACCTGACCTAATGGAACTTTTCCATTGTTTTCTTCCTGTCCTTTTGTAACTTTTTCCTAAATTCTTTCGCTTTGAATTACTAAAAAAGGAAAACCTTATCTCTATTTTATTTGGTTGCCTACTTTTTTGCTGCCGTTGATGTTTCTCTTGGGAAACTAGGTGTCTACTATCACAATACGTTACACTGGTGAAGAAATGTCGCAAAATGTACTATTTTTCCATGGAAACAAGATGGTAGAATTGTAAATCATTTAAATGCATTGTTCGAATTGTTCTGGTGAATTAGTGTTGGAAAGATATACTATCTCAGACTATGCAATGGAAAGTTGATTTTTGACGGACTCATACAAACAACCCAAGCAGCACACATTGTTGCAATTAAGCAAACGCAACTCTCAATGCAGCATTCTAAGATTGTAATAATTCGCATCAGTTACTTTTATTCAACTTGCAAATAACCGTGCAAGAGGTGGAGCCTATATGCAACTAACAGTGCTATGTGAAATCACCATCAGCATCGATAACCGCTGCAGCATATGAAGGAAAGAGAGGAGAAATATAATAAATTTTGTTTACCATAAGGCTCTCATTACTGTTCGGTGATGGTGTCGCGAAGTTTCATATAACTACATACATTATAAAAAACCTCAAATATATCGAAATTTTTCTCCCCTTACACTTCTGATAGGTATGTAATTATAGCGGCGATTAAAAATTTATCGTGCAGAAAATGTTTTTACTTCGTAATTATTCGCGCGCCTCTTATAAAGTGTTGTAAAAGAAATTTTATGGTTGAAACTCGTCAAATTATAAACAATGTTTTGGGAAAAAATAGTTCAGAAAACCTTGCACAGTAGATATGGAGTGTTAATCATGCAAAATATGAAATAACAAAACCATATTTCCAACAGAAATCATTTTTCATTCATTTATATTAAAGATGGCTGTTCACTGTGTGGTAATTCTGGCAAATATATGGTTCAACAAGATGTTGCTATACATTTTCGTCACTAGGCTCCTTTCCTTAAAAGAAAACATTTGTGAAACAACAATATGCGACATCATGTAACATTACTGTTATTCAAAATCATCATGATATATGCAGTTGGAACTAGATTGCAGAAAACTTTTATGCAATTTCTAGTGTTCTATTACGAGAATGGTACACGTAAATAACATAATGTTGCTCAATTCTTTTGAATTTCTTTAGAGTAACCGGAAAAGTTCCTTGCACCGCTAAAAAAGCTGTAAAACAACAAATATTGAGTAGTCTAATTCAAAAACATGTTGCAGGTGCTGCTTGGGAATAACTTACGTTAAATGCCGGTTGTTTTAATGCGTTCCATTCCTTTTTACCATGGCATGCCACATCGGTAATCATTACCACTTTGAAACTTTAACTTCCAGCAAATGGTAATGCCTACCAAAGGCAAGGAATTATTTTGTCCTTTTCAAAAGCCACACAGCCACAGCGCTGTGCCGGGATTAGCTGCCTTAAGAACCAACAGCTTCAACCCCAACTCGACTTAATTATCCCTAGTAGAGTGAGAGAGCGAAAAAATGTGTTCCACCCTGTAGTGAAACATTGTAAAAAAAAGAATTCACCGCAGACCACCGGCATTCACAGTGACGTATGCTGCAGCATTTTGCTCGCACGTTAAACTTTAATCCTTTCTCCAGACAGCATACAATTATGCTATTTTCCCGTTCGCCGGCAACAAACCATTATATACCCCCCGTCGTTCTTCTTTCCTTCTCTCTCGCTCACGCGACCAAGTAACGGCCATTCCAGCAGAACAGAAAATAAAAAAATGCCGCACGTTCAGTGTAATAACCCTTCATTTTTTCCACCTGTCGAGTTCGTTTCCGGAGCACTACAACTGAGAGCATATATTTCAAGTGTAGTTTTTTTCTCTCTTCATTCCTAAATCTTCTTCTTCTACCGAACCACCCAACTTTGTACAACCGCAGCACGTTCTGCTGGCAACCGATTCCATTAGCGTCTGGAAACTGTAGCCTGTATCCATCCTTTCTCCTTCCTGGAGTATCAAATGACTCTTTGCGAGCTGTAAAAACCTATAATCCTTGCTTTAGCCGGCTGCTGGCCACCGGATGCGGTCAGAGGGGGAAATGTGCGGATACACGCAGTGTGAGTCGACAAACAAATAAACAACACTTCACGGGAGCACCGACAGCAGCCAAGTTCAACGCGGCAGCAGCAGGCAAAATGGGACAAGAAAAGGAACAATCAAGCTATGACACCACCGACCGACAGAGGCTCTGGCTGGCATGCAGGATGCAGAGCCGGAGAGCTCAGAAACAGAGCGGCAGTGGAATCCGACATATGACAGCTACCATGATCTCACGAACAAAATGTATACCTGCATGTAAAAATGTAAAAAAATAAAGTTTATCCGCGAACCGAACATGCCACGCTGATTGGGAAAGGAACCGGTACGGGGGGTGCCAGAGAGAGGACTTGAATGCTGGAAGCTGTCAGAAAAATCTACACAACATTTACATCACCAGGAAAGCTCCACGCGTGTGTTGTGAGAAAATCGGATTGCCTAAATTGCGTTAGCGCTGGCAGTGCGATGGAAAGAAAAGATATTATTCCTTGAACAAGTTGATGTTGTATTAAAATTAATAAGAGAATGAATAATTTCTCCGAAAGAATTGTTTGTTGGGAATGTTTTGCTAATTGCAAACATTCTACAGGATGCCGCAAAGCTTGGAGAGATAAATCTTATGTTCAATAATTAATCTAAATGCTTTGGCGATACAAAACAGTCAAGCAGTGGACAGCTTAAGTTCTCTGACTGTCAATGTCTGTTTCAATATTTTCACGATTTTTTTTTCTCAGAACCTTAGATTCGGTTATAGATTATTAGATCATAAAAAAAAATATAATAAAAAAATTAGTTTTCAATTTGTTTTGTCAAATTTTTTTACTGAATATACAAAAATTCTTTAAATATTCATGTCCTGACAGACAAAGACAGTTTCTCTATCGAAAAGCTAAAGCCATCGTGCAGTTTCTAAACACTCATCAGGCATCGTTTTAGTCCCAAAACCTGTATACTTCCACGATTTCGATGCGAAGCAGATATAATATCATTTATTCACTGCATTTGCTTAGTTGATTATGACACGTTTTGCTCCGCAGTTTTTGCCAGAAAAGTGAACTGTGCGGAAGGGTTGGAAACATTTACTTACCCTGCCAATTGTGGCATATAATACACTCGATTGGAAGTGATTCCTTCCCATGTGCTTTGTTACATTGCAACAGCCGTAAAAGTATCGATTTAGGTTTACTCGAACGAATTGCTGGGCCGGGGGTCCTTTCCCAAGGGATCGATGTGCGTGCGTGCTGGAGATTCAAACGTCATCATTGCGTTCGGTCTGGTTGAATCCACAATTGAAAAGATCTGCCGGAGACGAGAATATTGACATTATTTTTGCTTTCACATTGGCTAGCTCATCGCTTCTGGCCTTGGAAAGAACAAGAAGGTAAGTAAATGCTATCTGAACCATACAAATTTCCATCCATTTCATTGATTTATGTTTCCGTGATTTAGCTTCTTTATTAAACCATTATCCTTGCCGAGGACTACCGTGGAAGACACAAACAACGAAAACATTCTTTATTCTACTCACTTTACTGGCACAGTTGTTTCCCCCCACACACACACATCCCGCAACATAATTCCTATCCCATTCACGAGTTAATAAATAAACTCCGGAAATGAGTAAAATTTATTATCGTTTTTTCTCCATTCGCATGCAGAATTGTTTCGAGCAAAAGTTGCTCCTCTTGGTGGCTCGAAAACTCTTGTATTTCACCTCTTTCTGCAGCACGGAGCAAAGATTAGAAAAATGTGACTCAGAAATCGTTGTATGTTGTAGGATATTGTTGTCGTGTCGACTATTGCGCTTCACTTCGGTTAGTATCGGTTGGTACATGCAGTATAATCGTTAGAAAGCAACTCCGGGGGAAAACCACTAACCAAACCGGCTTTCGATGGTCGCTGCATCATTAAATGAACTTCTGTTATTACTTTCATAAGCCGTTTCCTCACCGCAACAGAACGGAGAGTGCCACTGTAAACATAAAGGACCTGGTTTTATTACCGACCATCGACTATAGACTTCTTTGGTTTGGCTCTTGTTGCTGTTGCTGAAACTGCTCGAACTGAGCACCATTCCGGAAGATAAATCACTTTACTTTCTCAATAAGTGGCTCATGAAAACAACCGGGGAACTCCTTTTGTTCCGAACTCCTTTAGCAATAATACTGTATAAGCAACTGATGCTGTAATTTTTATTCCCCATCATTCCTTACCTACTGGTGAATGTTGATTATCGCTCCCGCGTTGAGATCAATCGGATGAAAAATCTCAACTGTTCCGAACTGCGTGGGTGGGTTGGTGGATGGGATGAAAAGTAGACGGAGAAGCACTCGGCCATCGACTTGTTGATTTCGCAGTTGTATAAAGTTATTCTTTATTTTCGACGGGGAAATTTATCCATTGGAAAGGTTCGAACGGAGCAGCAATTTCTTATTCCACTTTCGGACAGAATGGAAGCGATTTATCGCACCGTTCGCGATGTCCATCCTTTTCCGTCCCTGCTCTAACAGGGCTTTGAAGAAATACACCGGAGACCGGTACTTCAGGCTTAGAAATGGATCAGGACGAAAACAAGTAGTTGCACAAGTGCTACACCCTTTCAAAGCTCATCAATCCAATTCTGTCACAGCGAGCTTCGCTCTCTGGAAGCTGTAATGAATCGCGATAAAAAGGATATTAGATGCTGCGACTTTCTATAGCCTGAATAGTCGTAATGGCAACATTCATGCTATAGTCATTATCCGGGCCGGCCGTGTTTTCTTCTTAATACCCGAGGCTGTTGAAAAAAGTGCTATCGTCTTCTGCACCAGAAACTGTTTTCTTTAGCTCCGGCTCATGATCGGAGTAATAATTTACACCCTAGGCTGTGTTTATTCTACACTGCCGTTAAGAGATTCCCATAAATAAACCAGGCCTTTCTCTTAGATCATTGATTTCGATTCAAGCTTTATTGCTCGGAGTACTGTGTGTTTATTAGAGGAAGATAACTCATGCAAAATGGGTATTTGGTTTATAATGGAATTTTTCGAACAGTTGGTTTATTTTTTTAGTTAGTTAAGCAATTGACGTTCAACATTTCTCGACCACTCAATAAAATTAGATTAAATACTATTATTTATCCGGTGAAGCCACATGGCTTATGGGTTAATTCATATAATTGTTGTTTTGCAAAAATATCAAGACCGTTGCTCAGTTCATATTGAATCTGAGAAACGGGAATATTCCTTTGAACCTATACGAAATCTGACACGAGCATCTTAAATTCGAATATGACTTTGGGTGCAGGATTTTCAAACGGGTCCGGGATATCTTCTTCTGTAATCTTCTAAAACTCAACGCTCCTTCTTAGCTCGAGCAGTGGAATGCGGACTGATAACTCCGGGTTCCGGGGCTTTTTATGGGAGAGATTATGCTCGGGTAGCGTTCTAAAATGCCTACCAATCAAGCGGACACTGGTAAGTATAGGCACTCGTTTATTCACAAGTATGATAAAACAATTAAATTATCCTTTGGTAAACTTAGTTGATATTTTAAAATTATTTTTAAGCATCACAATTTTGTTTTCAATGAAAATTCTGACAATTTCCATGCCAACTCTTGTCAAATAGTCGCTGGCTCTTTTGCTTTTTCAAATATATTTATGAAATATGATTAGAAAACTTCAACCTTTTGAAATATAAGTTCAGATAAATTGGAAAAGGCATGCGAAATTGCTAAGGTAAGGTAAGCAAATTTTGCGCTTAACTGAGTCGTACGCCACCTTGAAGTCTATCAACAAATAATGAGTCTTCTAGTTTACCTTTCTGAACTCATCAAAAATTTGACGCGAGAAAAGCACTGGCCTTAGCCGCAACGACGCGGAAGAGATTGTTTTTCACGTAAAATTGAGGATTGTTTTACCTCAGTAATTTCCTCAATAAAATCGGTGGCCCTTCTCGAGGACTAGTGAATGAATCCATATAATCAGTCTGCTGGCAGTTTCTCTGCGGCTTCAATCCTTAAGATGAACCGATGAATTGCACTGAGCAGTTTGTCCATCTTTCTCAATTTTATCTTTATCACACCAAAAAATCTTGTTTCAAACGCATGCTTTCGAATGTAGTGGGGATAGGTGAAGAAAACGCACATTAATAAAGTCTGCGAGATGCTTGGTGTATGGTGGACTTGATAGAAAGCTATCAAGGTAATGCCATGTGTGTTTTCGGATATTTTGTCTAGAGCTAAAGATTGCTGATCAGACGCTGTAATACGCTGCCCAAGCGAACAGTGCACAACAGGGAAGTCGAGAACCATATTGGTCTTATAGCCGGTCGTCGTATTTTCAATTTTTCGAGACAATTTTCACATTGGAAATAGAAAATCGGCAGTGATTTTGATTACCAGGATCCAGAACACTTGTGTTGTTGCCAAAACGTGCTACCTCACCGATGGTAAAATAATTTGTTTGAACCGAAAGTCAACTCGGAAAACCGGCTGCGACTGCTACTGCTTAATTATGAACAACCGTCATACCATCCGATAGCAAAATAAATGGTTTGAACAGAAGTTGGCTATTAAAAAGTGCTATTCCAGAGAAATGTTGTGAGAGGTCACAATAACAGTAACTGGCTTTACGTTTTTGTTTTATCTCCTCCCAGTTTCGCTGGACGCAAGACGCAATAAATCTCATTCAAAAGGACTAATGATCGCCAGTTGAATGCATCACTGGCACAACTCAATTTTTTTGCTCTTAAAATGCATATAATTAACCCAAATTTATTCAAAGAAAATTCGAAGTTTTCTTTGGGAAAGCAAAAAAAAAATAGATCTAATTTTCAAACACGTTTTTCTCAAAATTATTGAGTTTGAGTAGTGTCAGTCTTGAATTCAACTGACGATATAACCCGTATCATTATACGATTTGGAATAACAAACAATTTCTCCACTTTCAGTTACGCAATTGTTTGTTGCGCTGTTGTGTGTTGCATATTGCAGCTGTGCGGCTGGAGAAGAAACATGAGAATAGAGCTCGAATTACTACTGTAACCACATTTCGAATAAAGTGTTATGAATATTTTGAAATTTTTGCGCAGGCGACGAATTGAAGTGTTATCGAATTTCAATTAGCACTGAACATCAATGGAAAAACACTATTTTAACAGTCACTCTCAATTCTAAACTTCTTGAGAAAATGTTCAATCTTCAGTTATTTTTTTTTTCTTCACATAACATTTATTTGACACGGCACAAATACAATTTAATGTTTAACGGCGCCAATTATATCTGATGACTTAAAAACTAAAGCAAATTTTTTATCCTCGCTGCCGACTACGAGCTGAAATTAGGTCTAACTTAAAACTAGCATGGAATTTCCAATCTGTGTTTTGTTGTTCAATGGTCGTCTGATAATCGTCGAATGGCATGTATGGATTCGTACTGCTGAGCCACGATGTCGTGAGTTGGAACAGAGGCTCGTAGTCCTTGGGTCCTGGTTCTATTGAGCGGGGTCTGGTTGCTGGTTTTGTGCTTAAGGTTCAAACGTGTTCTTGTCGTTTTGTTGGGTGTGGACGGAGGGGAACGGGACTAGACTGGGGCATGGATGGATTTAAGGAAAACGTATATAAGGGTCATGTAGGGTAGGTCACGGCTCGCCAAGACATCACGAACAGGAACAGCTGGCCGTCTACCTCCGGCCTGAAGGGAAGCTACAAGTTTAGACCTGGCGTCACGGTGAACAGAGCATGACCAAACAACGTGCTCTATGTCGTGATAACCTTCACCACAGGCACAGATACCGCTTTCTTCGAGCCCAATACGACGGAGATGCGCGTCAAATCTATAGTGGTTGGACATAAGCCGAGACATCACGCAAATGAAATCTCGACCTACATCCAACCCCCTGAACCACGGGTTCGTCGATACCTTGGGAATTATGGAATGTAACCACCTTCCCAGTTCCCCTTTAGTCCATGAATTTTGCCAACTGATGATCGTATTCTGACGTACAAATGCGAAAAATTCATTGTAAGCAATTGTTCTTTCATAAATATCGCCGTTTATTGCACCCACCTTAGCCAAAGAGTCCGCTTTCTCATTGCCCGGTATCGAGCATTGAGAAGGGACCCACGCTAAGGTAATCTGAAACGATTTTTCGGATAAAGCACTCAAATGTTCCCGTATTTTCCCCAGGAAATACGGAGAGTGCTTAACATCTTTCATCGATCGGAGAGCCTCGATAGAACTGAGACTGTCCGTAAAGATGAAATAATGGTCCGTGGGCATTTTTTCGATAATCTCTAGGGTGTACTGAATTGCAGCTAATTCTGTGACGTAAACAGAAGCAGGATTATCGAGCTTATAGGAGACGGCTAAATGATTATTGAAGATACCGAAGCCAGTGGACCCATCCAGAAGTGATCCGTCAGTGTAGAACATATTGTCGCAGTTGATGTTTCGATATTTATTGGAAAAATTTTAGGGATCTGCTGCACGCGTAAATGATCCGGGATTCCACGAATTTCTTCTATCATGGATGTATCGAAGAACACAGTAGAATCAGAAGTATTTAATAAGTTGACACGATTTGGAATATTCGGAGAAGGGTTAATATTCTGAGACATGTGATTGAAATACAATGTCATAAAACGGGTTTGAGAATTGAGTTCGATTAACCTTTCAAAATTATCAATCACAGGACGGTTCAAGACCTCACATTTAATAAAAATACGAGAAGAGAGGCTCCAAAAGCGGTTTTTCAATGGTAGAACTCCAGCTAAGACCTCCAGACTCATCGTATGGGTCGACTGCATGCAACCCAAGGCGATACGCAAACAGCGATATTGTATTCGCTCCAGTTTGATCAGATGTGTGTTTGCTGCGGAGCGGAAGCAGAAACACCCGTATTCAATTACAGACAATATCGTTGTTTGGTAGAGCCTTATAAGGTCTCCTGGGTGGGCTCCCCACCATTGTCCGGTTATTGTACGAAGAAAATTCACTCTTTGTTGACATTTTTTCATCAGATACCTCACGTGACAACCCCAGGTGCCTTTAGAGTCGAACCAGACACCAAGATATTTGTGTACTAAAACCTGAGAAATCGTTTTACCCATTAACTGTGTTTGAAGCTGAGCAGGTTCATGCTTCCTAGAAAAAACTACTATCTCAGTCTTCTCCGGAGAGAATTCGATACCTAGCTGTAAAGCCCAAGCAGACAAATTGTCCAAGGTATCTTGCAACGGTCCTTGCAAATCGGCAGCTTTGGCTCCTGTAACAGAGATTACACTGTCGTCTGCAAGTTGTCTTATCGTGCATGAATTTGCCAGACATTCGTCGATGTCATTTACATAAAAGTTGTAAAGAAGGGGGCTTAAACATGAGCCCTGGGGAAGACCCATGTAGCTAATGCGAAAAGTTGCCAAATCGCCATGCGTAAAATGCATGTGCTTTTCGGACAACAAATTGTGCAAAAAAATATTTAAAATTGGAGAAAATCCTTGTCGGTGAAGTTTACCCGAAAGAATGTCAATAGAAACGGAATCAAAAGCCCCCTTAATGTCCAAGAACGCAGACGCCATTTGTTCTTTGCGAGCATACGCCAACTGAATATCTGTTGAAAGCAACGCAAGACAATCATTCGTCCCTTTGGCACGGCGGAAGCCAAATTGAGTATCTGATAGTAGACCATTTGATTCCACCCAGTGGTCTAAACGACGGAGTATCATTTTTTCCATCAATTTCCGGATACAGGATGGCATTGCAATCGGCCTATAAGAGTTGTAATCAGAAGCTGGTTTCCCTGGTTTTTGGATGGCGATCACCTTCACTTGCCTCCAATCCTGCGGCACAATGTTTTGCTCCAGGAACTTATTGAACAAGTTCAACAAGCGCCTCTAGGCATTGCCGGGTAGATTCTTCAACAAGTTGAATTTGATTCTATCTAACCCAGGCGCGTTATTGTTACAGGACAGAAGGGCAACTGAAAATTCTGCCATCGTAAAACGTGATTCTATCGCGTCGTGGCCCGGAGACGCATCGCGAACAATATTTTGCTCAGGAACAGAGTCCGGACATACTTTCCTGGCAAAATCAAATATCCACCTACTTGAAGACTCCTCGCTTTCGTTGACCGTTACGCGATTCCGCATTCTGCGGGCTGTGTTCCAAAAAGTGCTCATCGATGTCTCCCTCGACGTCTCGTTTACGAACCGACGCCAATATCCGCGTTTCTTTGCTTTAGCCAAGCTTTTAAGCTTGGTATTAGTCGCCAGGTATACCTCCCTTCTGGTAGGCCAAAAACGCGTCGGATCTTTGCGTGTAGACATCGAAGCACTCTTGGTCCCACCACGGAGTGGGAGGCCGTTCTTTAATCGTTACGCCGGGATATTTCTTCGTTTGGGCTTGCAACGCGGCGTCGAGAATCAAGCCCGCGAGGAGTTTGTATTCTTAAAGTGGTGGATGATGTTGAATCGAATCGACCGCTTTTGAAATCATTTCCTCGTATAACTTCCAATCGACATTCCGTGTGAGGTCATACGGAGTGTCAATTGGTCGCATGCGGGTTGACCCGTTAGTAATTGAAATAAGAATAGGCAGATGGTCGCTACCGTGAGGATCGAGGATTACCTTCCATGTGCAATCCAACCGTAGCGACGTCGAACATAAGGATAGATCCAAAGCGCTTGGGCGCGCTGGAGGTTTCGGGATACGTGTCATTTCACCGTTGTTTAAAATAGTCATGTCGAAGTCATCGCAAAGGTTATAGATTAAAGAGGAGCGGTTATCATTGTAAGGGGAACCCCAAGCCACGCCATGAGAGTTGAAGTCTCCCAAAATCAAACGTGGCGAGGGAAGAAGTTCTATTAAATCAAAGAGCAGCCGTTGCCCAACCTGTGCTCTGGGAGGAATATATATTGAGGCAATACAAAGCTCTTTACCTTGTATTGTCATTTGACATGCGACAACTTTGATGCCAGGAATCGAGGAGAGGTTAATACGATAGAAAGAATAGCACTTTTTAATCCCTAGAAGTACTCCTCCATATGGGGTGTCTCGATCAAGGCGAATAATATTGAAATCATGGAAGTTAAGATCAATATTTGAAGTAAGCCAAGTTTCACAAAGGGAAAATGCATCGCATTTGTTTTTATTTATCAAAACTTTAAACGAATCCATTTATGGTAGAATACTTCTACAATTCCACTGTAAGACAGAGATAGAATCCTTCATATACGCAGTTGAATTAGGCATCGAAGGATACAATCGCTGCAAGGAGGGGCCATTGGGCAGTCAACTGCTTCAAAAATGATCGAACTGTTGGGAGGAGCGCTGTAAGAAAGTTTTTAATTGGATCAGGTATATTGAAATTTTCGAAAATCCAGTCCACAATATTAGAAAAATTCACCAATCCAGCATTTGTTTTTGTCAACTGGATGTGCAAAAGGAGCAACTGGGGTTTTAGATGTTCCATGAAGTGCTGGGAACTCCTTCTGAGACTTTAAATTGCCAAGCCCAGGAGGGGTTTGCTTCGGTTTTTCCGTAGCACCTTTAGTTTTGGTTGTACTGTTCTTTCCACTTTGGGAAATCTTAGGACCTTTTCTGGGAAGCTTAGGGGAGGAAAGATTTTTCCTCTTTCTAGACTCCCCAAGATTGGCAAAAGAAGTTCCCTCTAGTGGTTCGTCAGAGTCGGTTTCATCTGAAGACAACAGATCAAAGGGGTTCGCTGTTATGGTAGAAGTGGTCGTGGTCTTCTTGAGCATATCAGCGTAAGAACGCTTTGAACGCTCTTTGAGAGACCGTTTCAATTTATCCTTGCGCTGCATGTACACCGCGCATGTGGAGAGCTCATGCTGATTCTCCCCGCAGTGGATACATTTTTCAGCATTCGCACTACAGGAATCGTCGGCATGGTTCTCTCCACACTTACCGCACCTTGCCTTATTGCAACAGTTGGCGGCTGTGTGACCTAACTGCTTGCAATTGGTGCAGTTCATTAAACGGGGCACAAATAAGCGCACAGGAAGACGAACCCGGTGGATCAAGACGTGGCTCGGCAATGCAGACCCGGCGAACGTGACACGAAACGAGTCTGACGGAGTGTATACTTTTTTGTCGCCGACGAGCGACACAGAGCGCAGTTGTTTAACCTCTAATACCTTAACCTCAGGAAGGCTGCTGTTTTTAAAACAGCCTACAGCATCCTTCAAGAGGCACTCGACGGACAAACTCGGATCGGTCACGACGCCGTCGATCTCCACGTCTCGGGCCGGTATGTATACGCGATACTCCCGAGTAAAGAGCTCGAAACAAGTTATATTGTTGGCCTGTTTCAGGTCATTGACCACAACACGGAGCTTGTTTGGTCTGACCTTGATTATTTCAGTCACGGCCTTGAAGCGTGACGTCAGGTCTTTCGAAATTTGTAATATGTTCAGGGATTTCGACTTAGGTCCTGCTTTTGGCCGGAAATATACAACGAAACGTGAACCTGCTGTTTCGTCAAGGTAGAGCCTGGCACGAGGGGGAACTGAAGAGTGAACAGCGGGGGAAGGAGCAGGAGGGACAGGGTCAGGAGGGCTCGGTGTCGGAGGATCGACTTCCATTGTGCTAAGGCTAGCGCCCTAACACCGACAAAAAACACGTACCTTTTCTTGATTTCGAGCGATGCTCAAGTTGTCTTCGACAATGTGGTCACGTAATCGTTGGGTGCAGCAGCCGGCAGCCGGCAGCTGAGCGGATTTACACTTTCTTCTTTGTTTGTAGCTCTGGTTGTCTTCAACACAGCTAAACACCGAAACGATCGGTTCAGCAGCGGCGGTTCAGCTACGCAGCAACAAAGCAAACAATAGCGGATGACCTTCAAAGCGGAATTATTTGGCACTGCACAGCACTCGTTAGACCGGGACCGGGCAAGCGATGCCTTTTGTTCGTTTACTTTTTGCGAATATATCGAGACGACCGATAAACACAACCGATGCGCTTGGTTGTTCGACTCGGAATGAATCTTCAGTTTTTTGTTTAATTTAAAATCGAATATGATGCCAATCGCACATCTTGGATACCCCGGCAGTAGAAATGGAACTTGAAAATCAGACGACCGGAGGCAATTTTGATTGGAAAGATGCAGAATGCTTCTTGCGTGTTGTTGTTAAGGCAGACCTTAACCGAAGGAAGTGACCGTTCGTCCCAGCATTAACTAAGAAGTATTTATTTGAGCTGAAAGCAGATTCGGAAAGTTTGTCCTAACGGCTACCGCTACTGCTAAATTATGATCGACCGTCATAGTACCGAATAGTGAAATGATTTGTTTCAGCTGAAAACAGACTCTTAAATAGTCCAAAGAGTGGCTTCCCGATTTAAAAGGTATAATATTCTGCCGATGTTGATAAGGAAAGTATAAAGCTTCGAATTGGTGCATTTCTCGAATATTTTCTCATGTTAGTCTTTATTTGCTCCACGTATTTGACCAAACTAAGATTTTGGGAAACAAAGGCATTATTGTTAAGTTAAAAAAAATGTTCACCTGAACTACTTCTGTCCACGCTGGGTTTGGATTAAAATCAGGAAAAAATACTCGAGTCCTTCGGATCTGGAAATCTTTTTCAATCTTCTCGTGAAAGAACCGATAAATTCGGAAGTCTGCGTAAAAAAGACGCTCACAAAAATCAGAGGGTATATGTGCAAAGCGACGACCACAAGGTTGGTATAGAACTACATAAGATTGTTTGCTGTATTACTTGGATTGTTGCATTTGAGAGCGATTTGTCCCAAGCCCGCTTCTCCTTTTCAAGAATTCTCAGAATTATGGACCATATGGGTTCAGTATGGAGTTGAATTTTTCAAAACACGTTACCGGGAATTTTTAACCAATGATGTTTGAAATGTAATGGTCCAAGTACCGAGTTTCTAATAATCGTTGTCCTGTTACGTTCGCCTAGGTCCATGTCGATTATTCCGCTCCATATGCAAGGACTCTACTCGAACCAGCACGTGCAGGTATCCTGGCTATAAAGCTGCAGAAAGTGAATGTGAAGGTTGCTGCTATACAGAAGGTGAGGTGGCCGAAAACCGGAGAACGCGAATTCCGGGCAATAGATCCTATTGCGGGCACTTCATTAAGGTATCACATCTACTATAGTGGTGGCGTAACCGTATGGAGAGGCCTGCTCTCGCATCGATCATGTTCTTATTGATGATCGGCACTTTTCAGACGTTACAAATGTGAGGTCATTTAGCGGACCAAACGTTGACTCGGTATCCAAGATTCGCGCCCGGTTATCCAACATCAAGGATCAAGTTGGAGGTAGCCTGAAAGAACAGTGGAGGCATATCCACAGTACAATCAGTACCACAGAGGGAGAAGTGTTGGGTACATCTGTGACAGCCACGTCCAATGAGTGGTTTTACACGGAATGCCAGCGAGCGACGGATGAAAAAGACCGCGCCTGAGTTCACCCGTCAGTGCGTAGGTAGATACCGGGAAGCTAGAGCTGCTGAAAAAAGACTTCATAGCCGGAAGAAAACAACATCTTTGAGAGCGTGTTCTTGCGGAGGCGGAAGGTTTTTTCTCAAGGCACGATGTGAGAAGCTTCTAAAATAAGATTAATGGAATCAGCAACCGAAACGTGTCAGCTCCAGTCATGTGCAACGTTAGGGAGGGGAACCTGATTACCGCTAGAACGAAGATGGCCAGGCGCTGGAAGGAGCACTTTAGCGTGCTGTTGAATGGTGAAGAAAACATCGTCGAAGGGAGCAGGATGGTTATTGAGGATGATGGCGAAGCTGTAGACCCACCATCCATGGACGAGGTTAAGAAAACAGTGAAAGAGCTGAAGAATTGCAAGACAGCTAGTATGAACGGCATTCCATTCGAACTCTTCAAAGTCTGAGACTGTGGTTCGATGAAGAACTACCCTCGGAGTGGTTGGAGGGTCTCATATGCCCGATCTACAAGAAAGGCCACTGCCTAGACTGTAGTAATTATCGGGGCATAACCTTTCTCAACACCGTTTACAAAATTCTTTCCCGTATTCTGTTTCATAAACTGAGGCCTTTGTCGAAGACTTTTGTTGGCGATTAGCAATATGGTTTTCGAGTTGGACGCTCCCCTACGGAGCATACGCTTACCCTGCGACAGAAATTTCGAGGATTCAAATTGCAGACTCACCTTCTGTTCATTGACTTCAAGGCATCGTACAATACAGTTAAGAGAAATGAGTTATGGCGTATTATGTTCGGACATGGTTTCCCAACAAAACTAATTAAGTTGATAAGTGCAACCCTTGAAGGCTCTACATCATGCGTCAGGATAGCCAATGAGATATCAAACTCCTTCGTGACGTTAGATGATTTAAAACAGGGAGACGGGCTGTCAAACTTATTGTTCAACATCGCATTGGAGGGTGTTAAACGTTGGGCTGGCAGAAACGGCACCATCCTTACGTAATCTTATACGTAATCCGTAATCCTTACGTAATCTCACTCTTTTAGGTTTTGCGAACGATATCGACATCATAAATTTTGCTGAGTCTTCGACGTGGGTTTTAAGAAAGCTTATTTCCCTCTTTTAGGGGGAGTAATAAATCTACATTAAAACTTGATAGTAAATATTTTAAGTAAGCTC
Organism: Wyeomyia smithii; assembly: GCF_029784165.1. Lineage (NCBI taxonomy): Eukaryota > Metazoa > Arthropoda > Insecta > Diptera > Culicidae > Wyeomyia > Wyeomyia smithii. Next base: position 264,002,598 of record NC_073696.1, on the reverse strand, counting down.
TCCGATAATGAAGATAACGTGAACAAAATATCCTACCTTCAAGCTTAATCCTACACGAAAATGTTTTTCACTACGTAGGGGTGTTTAGAAAGCTGATTTCTCACGTTTAGGGGTATAAATCACACAACAAATACTATCAAAATATAGGGATTGAAATATTGATTGATTGATATAAGCATTTTCTCCGAAGATACTATGAGCGAAAAATCACGCGTTCACGCTTAATTCTACGCGAAACTGTTTCTCATCACGTTGTTGAGTTTGCAACAGCAGCATGCTGCAGCAGTGTTGCTGGAAAAATTCAATGTTGAGCCGTTCGTCAGACATTCGAATAATATCTTTTTCTACAAATTTTGTAGCGCCTTACAGTCTTCTGAAGAATTATCCCCAGGAAAATTTCCTACAAATATCATGTATTGGTATATTTTTAGGAGCCAACTGGAAATTTCTAGAGGATAAGTTTTGAAAAAGTGGATTTTCCCATATAAAATCGTATGGAAACTTTAAAAATCGGGGGTTCCACCGATCGATCTGAAAAGCTACACAGTTGTTACAGGACCCATAAGGAACACGAAAAGTGCATGGGAGCGAGAAAATTACACCAACGCTTTATTCCCATACAACTGTGTCCCAGTCTAATGGGCAGTCACCGAATCAGTCCAAATGCAACAACACTATCATCACAACGGCCAACTTATCGCTCAGTACTGTACATTCTAAAACTCGCTGAAAGGCTGAAGAAAACACTAATTCCGGATTATTTACACATCACTATTAGCAGCAGACAGTACAACACAATCACACGAATGCACACAATAGATAAATACCCTACTCGAAAAGAAGATCACAGCCAAACAATTATTAAGATTCCTTGCAACGATTGCAATAATTGCTACATAGGAATGACATAGAACAAATTATGCATGCGAATAATTTTTTTTTTTTTAACAAAAATATCGTTTATTTTGTCATAGGGGTTTGTAATTTTTAACATTAAAATATAAGTTATTCCTCTAAACTCAATGCAAAGTCTTGCAGTTGCATCAATTCTCTCATTTTCATTTACAAAATTTACATACTTTACAAAGGTTTTCAAAACGTCATTTCTGGTCGTCGTTGGCACGTGCTCCAAGGTTGGTCGAATAAATTCATCAAACGAGAGTCTCTGCCATCCGCCAAGGGTCGCCGATATTTTCCGCTGCAACTTATCCCACACTGTGGTTACTCGTGGGCACTCGCAGAATTTGTGCTTCAAATCTTCGACACCAACCGCGCAGTGTTGACAGTTAGAGTTGCTTGCTCGCCCGATAACGTGCATTAGTCTTCGGTGTTCCGTCTTCTCGTTCACGAGTAAGTAAAGGTCACTGCGTTGGCTCGATGTTAGCCGATTTGACGAAATGTTTCTCCATATTTTTTTCCAGTTGACGCCTGGGAGATTACGCTCTACTCTTGGAAGCTCGGTTTGTTCCAGGTAGAAGTTATGAATGAGAAGGCTGGAGGGGTTTTCTTTGATGTGGTTTGGTAGTAACTGAGTTTGCTGAGCCAAGATTTTGAGACAAGGGAGTTCGGTAGGAGGAGGTATGTTTTGGGATGAGGGATTGATAGGATTGATAGAAGGGAAGCGAATCTTTTTCCTGTAGGTGGCGATTTATAAGTAGTGCTTTGCATTTGATACCTGGTAGCTGCAACTTTAGACCTCCGTTTTCTCTGTTGCGCGCCAGCTGCTGCATTGGTATACGAGCAGGTAAACCACGAAACAGAAATCTTCCCATTAATGCTGTCAGTTTTGCCGTATGCATACATTGCGGTGAAATTATGAATGCAAGGTACCAGACCTTTGCCGTGATGAACGTGTTTAGTAGAATAACTTTCTGTTGTAGGTTCAACGTGCGCATGCTATGCAGCCAAATCAGTTGGGAAACTTTGGACAGTAAAGAGTCCCAGTTCAGCTTCACCATCTGTCGCATTTAGTTTGCGAAGAAAACTCCCAAGACTTTTACTTTGTCGTTAGTCTGTAACCCTGGAATCATTAACGGGTTTCCATTGATAAACCCGACATCAATAGCTACTGTTTTTTGTCGATTTAATTTTGCTCCTGCTGCCAATTCAAAGCTGTCGAACAGCTGATATATACGTTCGATTACTTGTGTTGAGGTTGCGATCAATGTAATATCATCGGCATATGCGACACACAGGTCACCATCACATGCACGCTCCACTCGTTTAAGGAGAGGGTTGAGATAAACCACAAAAAGCAGCATCGACAACGGATCTCCCTGACGAACAGATCGCTCAATCCGAAACGACTGCGAGAGGCGTCCGTTTACCAGTAGCCGTGAAGACGAAGCATTGTTGATTCGAGAAAGCCAGTCTGCGAAGTTCTGGTTGATTCCCAGAGAAATTAAAGTTAGATGTAGGAAACTGTGAGAGACCCGATCGAAAGCATGATCGAGATCGAACGATATCATCTTTCCTTTCTGTCTCCTTGCATTTAATTTGGCGATACGATCTTTAAGCGAGAGTGTTGCCTGAAAAATTGACCGATCGTGATTTGAGCACTTTTGTGCGTCACTCAATACTCGATTTGTACGCAGCACGTGCTCTAGACGTCTTTTCATCACACGGGACAGTATTTTGAAGTCTACGTTCGGACGATACGCTCTTGCCGTTCCATCGTCGCATTTCTTTTGACGTTGGACTAACGTCTATATCGAAGTTAGGCACCTGAATTTGAAAATCTAGTAATTCAACCGGGGAAAACCAGGGAAAAGTGGTCAGGTTTTGAGCGCTTATATATCAGTCATTTCTTTTCAGAATTTCGAGGTTTTGGCATCAACCGATCAGAAATTCTTTTACGGTTGAATTTATGTAACAAAAATAACCTATTGTTCGAGATACACTATTGAAAAATTGATAAATCACATCGATTGTCTAAATCATACCGAGCAACCAATCACCACCTCTCTTCACAAGCACAGTCGACACTAACGGATACAACCGATCTGACTTTGTAAACAGTCTCACAGCTTTCAACCAATAACGAGCTCGCTTTCGGTAGCTGCAACAGGTGTTTCAACACCGTTTTAAAATGCTTCTTTTATCATTACCACTGAACAGATTCTAAACACCAATGGCTTGATTGATAGGGGAAATATTGCGCAAGATTGTCATATAATAATTTAAATATGTTTTCGATACTAAACTAGTTAAAAGTTGTGTTAAAAGCCGTGCACATTCAACCAATCACAAGCTTGCTTCTTGTTTGCTCGCGGATGGATTTTTGCTTTGGGCTATATAATAGCCTGTGTCGTCTCATAGCAGTCATCAGTTAACAAGTGAAAGGCCACCAGGCCGGTCTTGTATAATCAGCAGCGGTGGCTGATTCCAGCGGCCAAACTGAGCTGCAGCAGAACCAGAGCGGTGGTATCAGGCAGCAGCGGCGGAGGTAGTGGGAAGCTGCATTTCTTCATTTAGTTTGGTGCTCCTTCGATCTGAGTTGGACCCCACCAGCGGTAATCCAATTCAGATATCGTTGGGTGAAAACGTTGGGTGTGTGTGAAGTGTGCACACATAGCGTATGTGCATCTGTATTGCTATGACATTTGCGATGATAGGGATGGCGCTGTTGCGTGTGTATGGCTAGCTATAGCGTGTGTAAGACACTAGCATGTGTAGCATATTATGGCTATTGCGTGTATATCTTCAGCGTGTGTACGGATAGTTATAGCTTGTGTGTGGATAGCTGCTGCGTGTGTAATGATTAGTTATAGCGTATGTATGGATAGTAATAGCACATGGTTGGATAGCTTATGCGTGTGTATAGATAGTTGTATCGGATGTATGGAAAGGAATAGCGTGTGTATGGATAGCTATAGCTACAGCGTGTGTATGAATAGTTTTAACGCGTGTTTAGTTAGTTATAGCATGTGTGTGAATAACTATAGCGGGTGTTTATCGAAGATTATTATTGTCATTGAAAATATTAAAACGTCTTAACGAACACAGTTGTGAATTTGATTTTACAGCAGCGATTTTAACTTCTTCAGCCAGTCTTTATTCATCGAGGAAAAATTACTACCTATGAATGATCAACACTTTTTTACTAGAAATTTGATTTAGATCAAGACGGGTTCTTTTGAGTATCATAAGTTATTGGTAAAAAGAGTTGCAAGTTTTCTCAATGAGCATTCATTAAATTTTCGTTTTTGTTTCTCGGTGCGCGGTTTTGATTTTGTTTCTCGCACACAGAGAAAGAAACAAACTTGTCGCTACAATTAGAAATGCTCTAAATCACAACTGAAGAAGTTAAGATATTCTCCTGTCACTCGCCCAAACCTTGATAACAACTACCGAAAAACGTGTGATTGAGCTCTTGCTATATTGAGTTATTGAACCAAACGTTTTTTTTTTTTGTTTTCAAATACATGAAGTTATATGCTGGGCTGGAACTAACCTAGCATGAGTTTTATCGATTAAATGTCAAACAATTTTCAAATTTAAAATTTTCGGCTGAATCGTTCTGGGCTCCAATTTCAGATAGTATCGTAAAGTTTGCTTTTTGCTTAGATAGGAAAATTTTACCAATTCGCTCAATTAAATGATTGTCTTGGTAGTGCAGCAAACAAAGGGTTGATTCGAATATGTATGAAATGACAGCGATTAAATAAAAAATATCCATTCTTTTAGTATATATTATTATTTATAACGTTTTAACGTCTCAGCATCCAGAAATGCACTGTTAGATAAAATTGCAGCAAATACTAGAGTTGCAATTCTCTCTATTATTTGTTTTAATGGAATATAAAAATACCGTAGTCCAACGTCATGCGGTCGTGTCTTGAATACCACCCTCTTACTTTTTTGCTAACACGATTGTTCCGTCGGTGAACTCAGTGGGGAGCTCATTAGTCATTGCTTCGTTAATCACGAAGTAGAGTTCTCGATAGATGATGTCGAAAGTTCGTTGATAGAACTCTATTGGCAGTCCATCGATGCCTGGCGACTTGCGTTTTTGTGACATTTGGACGGCACTTTTTAGTTCGTCGATGGTGATCTCTGCCATCAGCGCCGCATTGGTTTCATCGTTCTCTGGAATTATTCTCTCCGAGTCAAAAACATCGCTCTCGTTTCGTCTCACGTCTTCCCTCGCATAAAGATCCCTAAAGTAGTAGTACATATATTGTTCGATTTCTTGGGAGTCTTGTATGATTTCGCCTTGCTCGTTTTTCAGTTTTGTGATGGTTGTTTTTTTACGTTGTCTATCACCTAGCTGAAAAGTGGATAGGGTTTCTCCTGCCACAAACGTCTCATTGATGCAGATGAAATTTTGTGTGAATCGACGCTGTAACGTGAGCAATTGTGCTTTAACACGATTGATGGTAACCAACATGTTTGGATTTAGATAGTATCCATCATACGCGATTCTTAATTGTGTGTACAGTCGTTGGTGCTCTGTGTGGAACATTCTGAAAGCCTCATTCGACTTCCAGCGGAAAAAGGTTTTAATTTTTGGTTTTGCAAAAGAAATCCACCACGCCATCCAGCTAGGAAAATTTCTTCGCTGGCGAGTCCAAAACTGCCACCGGTGTTGGAATTGATCGATATTTTCAGCAGTCAACAGATGAGGGCGCAGGGACCAATACCCGCGGCCGAGCCGATAGCGCTTTATGATCTGAAAAAGAGCATACGTGCGTGGCAGCGTTTCGCAGCTGCTCGCATAGGCCAGTGCTAACGTAAATACGATCGAGTCTAGATGCCGCGTGATGAGATATGTAGGTTGGAGCATGATTTGTAGGGTACAGTTTCATCCACAGATCGTGCAGCTGTAGATGGCGTATGGTGGCTTGGAGAGCTGGGCTCGAGTTTGCACTCGTAGAGTCGCATGGACGGAGAACGCAGTTAAAGTCTCCAGCAAGATGACATGTTCCGTGTTGTGTCGGAGATAGTATGTGATGGTGCCGTTGAAAAATCTTTCTCTCTCCGCCCGAAGCGCTGTCCCCGATGGTGCGTATATATTACAGAGAGTCGTGTTTTGTACTCGGAAAGTGATAAGTCGGCCGTCTAGGCTCTTCTCTACATGCGAAAAATGTATGTGGTCTTTAAGCGCGATTGCTGTTCCTCGTCTCGCATGATCCACGTTTGAGATGACGTTGAAACCAGGAAACGAAAGCTGCTCATTCTCCACCTCCTGTAGAAAAACGATATCTAGTTCTTGCGTTCGTACGAAATTCCGAAGTGCGTCGAGAACTGTAGCTTGAGAACTCAGCCATTACGACAAAATAATGCTCCCATCTCTCGAGTCATCGTCGTCTCCGTCTCCTACGCGAGGTTTTTTACCTATGTTTCGAGTACGAAGCTGTCTTCTTGAGTTGGACGAACCAACGGACGAATCAGTTTCGCTTCCGTCAGTTTTATCACCATACGTCTTACGTATAATTCCTCCACCAGCGTGAGATTGTTGACCTGTAGGAGAAGTCAACGACCCGCCGACTGGGGGATGAGATGGGTTCGTAGTCGAAGCTAACGTGGGGAAATTTTGTTCAGTGAGGATTGGTGGATGCACTGCTTTCTGCTGATGCCGGTGGGGAATTTGTTTCGGTGGCGGCATTCTTTCCGACGGCACCGAGTTTGTAGAGGTTGGTTTAGTACCGGGCGTGGCGTGGATTGAGTTCGGGGTGACTTGTTTCACTGCTGGAGCGAGTTGCTTAATTTTTTGCACAGCGATGGAGGCTGGGCTCATCTGTTTGGCGGCATCGGCATAGGACTTTTGCACGAGCAATTTTTTATTTTGCACACAGGTAGCTCCAATATGGATGTACTCGCGGCAATGTCGACACGTCTGGCGCTGCCCTTAGTACGCGACTTGAGTTAGTTCGCCGTCTATGGTCACCCACGATTCTATGTTTTGTTTTACGACCATCTTAGCAATTCGAATACCCGTTGAAATGCCAGGAAAGTCGACATCGGTCCCGTATTGCGATGACATCACCGTATCTGCCCAAAAATTCAGCAATTTTCTGGTCCGTCACATCTTCAGACAGATCATAAAGTCTCACCTGTACTGCTCCGTCCTCTAGGGTTATTCTCACCGGATATTTTTTACCATCGACTGTAATCTCGTGTTTATTGTCATGTTCTTCACATATTCGCTGCGCCAACGCTAAATCTACGACTTTCACGAAGGAGGCACCGAGGGTTCTACTGTTCTGGATCCTCAACACTTCACCTTGCTTTAGACCCAATACGGTCGCACAAAAACGATGAATTTTGGCATTGTCCGGCTTTTTCGGCACGTTTGCAAAATCTATGCGAAAGGTATTCTCTCGACGGCCCATCGCAAAGTCGTTTGGACGCACAGCGACACTAAACGGCTCGACGATGAGCAAGAAGAGAGATCAAAAGACACAGTTGGCACTGATATCGATAGCTTGCGTTTGACTTTCACAGCACGGTAGCGAAAACGCGTGTGTTCAGTACGGAAGTTGTACGCTCACTATATATCAGGACATAAATCGCATGTAAACAAAATTCAACAGATTCTCAGCACAAACACCGACACCAAACGAAAACTTGATGAGCTGAAGCAAAAGACGGCACTCATCAATCACTGCATACTAAACAAACACAGCTCCGACTTCAGTGGAACAGTGATACTGCCCCTGTTTACATAGTTGACGTAACAACCAACACCATCATCGCGAGAAAAACACGTTTTTGTTATTTTAGCCCAAATAATTATATTGAGAAACAATTTCAACAAAATAGTCTGTCAATGTTATGAAGATTGATGTTTTAATAGAGGCCCCACGGATTATACGAGTCTGCCCATGGTCATTAATCCAGAAAAACCACTACGCCAGTTTATGCGAATAAATATGCATTTTTCTCGCAGATTGTTCGCATAGCTTGGCGTAAAAACTTGACTACTTCCTACTCTGCCTCGTCAACTATGTAAACAGGGGCAGGATAGTAGTCCATAGCAACCGTTCCCATATACTTCCATTCCTATAAATGTGCCATATACACAACACATGAATTTCTAAATGAATACTGGATTTGATTTCCGGTTTCTGGGCCTCATACCGATTCCGGAAATACCCATATTCGTTAGCGTTTGGTAATTTTAGGCTGTTTTCTGGAAACTGAAATCACCATCTTCGATTTCAAAATGGCGTCTGGGGTCGAATCTAGCTTCAGAAATATCCATATTGAGTAGTATTTTATCATATTGGATTGTTTTTCGGAAACTTTAAGTCGCCATTTTGGAATTCAAAGCGGCATCAAAGCATGACTCGACATTTATCAATAGTACAATAGTTATGGTCTTAAAATTATATTTTTCAAAAATTGGGTGGACGCGTAACTAAGTTTAAAATCAATTGCTACAAAAACGAAGGAGACCCATTGGAAACTAACTAAGTTATAAACATATGAAATTGGATGAAAATTACAACATGTTTCGAATTCAAACCGAAAAACATGGAGCTCTACTTGAAAAATGGTCGATCATGATCCCTTATGGTGAATATTTCAAAGTTGTTCTTCCTTTCGAAAATCGCTACGGAGATGTAGAAGCAAATTAAAGCGCACAATACTCTATTAATTGATATCAATGGTTTCGGGTCTGAGCAGCAAAAAGTTTTCTGAAAATACGGTAAAAATATATTTGTGGGTCGAAAAACTATAAATTTCGGGTATGTTCATTAAGCAGATAATGTGTGCAGTAGGGAAAGCGAAAAATAAGCGAACTGGAAATAAAACACAGATTTGGAAGAATATACCGCATCCCGACTGGACCCGCAATCTCCCTGTCTCTGGCATGGTGTTTAGACCAATTGAACTACGGGGGACCACAGTCTATATGCGTATCACATTCATTATGTCTATTTTATGCTAAAAACTCCATTCTCAGGTTTTTTTCAACTTTCGTCAGTACCTTGATAGCTGCAAAATGCTTTCCAATGGTAAAATGCATGATTTGTTTCTTTGAATCTATGTTAAAATGCACTGTCTGAGGTTGCCATTGATATTTGTTTGCCAATCAACCTAAATTCATAAATGGCCTTCTCTCCGTAATTCTCTTTTTACTCAGAAGCTGAAGTGTAGCGTTCAAGTGCTTTCTTGGCATTCTATTAGACATTATATCTCCACGCAAAATACCAAACTTGAGACGCTAATTAAGTTGGTAATTGAAACCAAAAGTTGGCTATTAATTGTCCGTTCGAGGCTGGCTACCATTCTGAGACCGTGATGGTTCCAATTTTGAGTGCCGTCATTACCGTTTATTTGTTGTAGTATTGTTGTGCGATAATTTTCTGGCGTGCTTTGTGCAATGCTCAAATGACTACGATGCTGCTGCTACACAGATTTTGCTCAAGAGGTTTTGCAAATTAGAGTATTTCTGCTTTTTTTTTATTCAATAAAAAACGGGCTAGACACGATCACCAAATCGAACGAAAATAAGCATGTTTCCATTTAAATAAACACACCGATTTGTCGTGACCTATAAGCCAACGTTGTTCATCGTTAACGTGACAGTCTCCGTTCAACTGTCGGAAATTAATTCCGTTTCCTACGAAGTCCCGCGTTTCACTGGAACTGTCGTAAATTTTTACAACACTACTAGCAAACCAAATGACGACCAACTGACAACCGGCGGCAGGTCGTTTTGCAGGGTTTGGTTCACCCGGGAGGGCAGACAAGTTAACGCACATACAGACACACACACAGACCGCAACGTTCAAATGACGTCCATTAGTGCTCCATAAGTGCTTTCGGGCGAACGGAACGACCCCACAATTTTCGGTGGGATATGATGAGCTGTGTCGTCCAGAAATTCGGTACCCCGGTCTGTCCGGTTTGATTTCAATTTCTGCAATTGTGGGCTGTCGTAAATGTCGTTTCGGGGAAAGTATGACAAGCTGACCCCGGCTGGATAATTGAATTCGTGTGGCAAATTGACCAATCATTCGCTTTTGCCTCCGTCAGCAGCAGGGGATGTCATTAAATTTTTTTTCTGATTGCTTCAAGATGGTTCGTTCTCGATGTTACAAATTTGTAGAATGTCTTCTAAGTTCACAAGCATCAACTAATCAAATGCCATTGTAATTATCTTACATAACGAGATAATTTCTCGCTTAAGCTAGAATCCGGATGCATTTCAATTAATCGAGTCCAGCTGAGCTGATTGTTTATTACCTACCCGACCGAATTCAGCAGGACGGATTCCTTGCGCAATCGAATCAAGCCCACTCAGCAGTCATCATCATCATGAACAAAGCAACAATCCACCACTACCGGTGGGTGCTATTCCTAGATTAAGTCGCAATCGAACCGGCTCCTTGTTGTCTTTAACGCATTAATTTAACGCATCGTTTCACTCCAATCTCCAGTCCTGAGGACGATGATGATGACGACGACGACGGTGGAACGGCAGTTCAGTCGTACCTAGTGGCCAAGCATCTTCCGTACGCGCGGTACCTGTGCATTTGTGGAATCAAGACAAAATATCTGCATCAAGAAGGATTGGGAGAGGGGGAGATGGAGCACGCCACTGAACGAAAGCAATCGGAGGTACAATTGAACAATTTCCATGTCGTTTTCAATTTCCGATCCGATGTTAGGAGGATTCCATGGAATCCGTCCATCAGCGTCGGTTATATTCTTGCGGCGTGCAACTGAATGACGGTGAAAGTGAGCAAATAATTACTCTTGCTGTTCGCTGAAGAGTCTTCGGGAAGCGAACTCGAATTGTTGAAGGATTATTCTGTCCATAAGTAAACCATTTGGTTCCTGTTTTTCAGATCGGGAATTGTTTAAGCTGTCGGAGAAGAAATTTCCGCTACTGCGAAGCTCTCAAAACTGGAAGAGAGAAGAGGTGGCTAATGGCGGCTGCGGTGCACTTTCGCTGAAAACCCTTCACGTCATAAGCATACTTCTTTTGGCTTGTGACACCGGAGAAGTGTACTCCTTCCGGCAGCTTTATTTCATCACACCAACGTCACATTAGCGGCTGTTTCGTTTCTTGCCACTTGCGCCAGCCACGGGGCTACAAGTATAGCAGTAAATTGAAAGTAATTGTAAGACGAAGGATTTAATTTCGTCGGGAAATTTTTACAGCAGTACAGCGCTATTTAGGGTTTATGAGGTTCAGGCGAAACGGATTGAAATAAATTATACATTGTTGAGTACAGACTAAGTTTAAAACAAGGTTCGAAAAAGAACGCAAAATTTTAAAGAGCAGAAATAAAAATATCATGTTTGTTCTATAAATGTATAGTTCTATGAAACCCGACAACAAGTTCGATAGTCACGTGGGGAAAAGTTAAAGTACTTTATCACACAGCCCGTGCACGCGGCCGTCTATGTATGTGCAGACTGTGGTGAAAACCACACACAAACAAAAAAGCAAGAGAAATCGAACAATATATCGCACCGATTTTGATCAACTTTTGGGACAATATTACCAACATTCGAACCCAGAGATTGCTCGACTGCAGTGGGAAGCGCGCGCTCGTCGGAGTCTCGTAAAATCGATTGTAATGAAAAAACTTTTCCAATGTTTATCTCATTATTATTGGGAAAGGGGTTGAATCTCCCGCACGAGGTTTGACTTGGAACAAGGAAGCAAGAACGAAGACAGTTTTTCGCAACTTTTGGCCTGTCCTCGCTCGGTGCAGTAGCATTTTCTCATGCTTTCAGTGTTTTCCCTTTGTAGACTACGAAAGCCGAGCCCTGGGAAGGTCGGTGATGGCAAATAACGATGAAAAGTTTTTCCTGTTTTCCCTGAATTCTCCAAAACGCTCGTCGTCCGATGGGATCGGTAAAATGAGTTGTTTCCCGCTGTCTGTTTTCGGAGGTCATGTCGGGTGCTTTCGACAGCATTTGCTTTGAATAACAGTTTCTTGTTTGGACCAGCTTAAAAAAAATTTTTCGGAGTTTGTTACTTTGATTGGGCACTGTTTATGTATTGATTCGACAGAGCAAATGACCCGTGCAAATGTTATTGCACTTTCGAGTTTGCAGCTGTAACTTTGATGTTGTGTTGTGGAATAAATTTTTATGGAGGGATTCGAAGAATTGAACCTCAATCCGTTTGTGCAATTTCATGCAACATTTCTGAATACGCTATCGATCATATAGACCGTTTTGGCTTTGAACATATTTAGCTCAGTAAATTTAAGTCATTGTGTCAGCAAAAAGTTCAATAGCAATGTGAAACAGAATGGGTTAAAGATATCAAACTGTTTTCTGTAATCAAGTTTTGTCTTGCCTCCAGACAATTTTTTTTGGCGTATTATTGACTTATAAGATGCAGTTTAATACTAACCATAATTACGACATTAGGGATGTTGCTAGGAAAATGAATCCCGACCCAACTAAATATAGCGTTATGGTCGAATACCCATGCGTAAAACTGCCAAACGGTCTGATTCGCTTGTCAAGCGGACTCGATAACCAGCTCCCCTATAAATCTAAAATTAGAAATCAGAAACCAGATAAATATCGAACGTTAAATGAAAATAATTCTTAAATTTTGGTAAGCAATCGAAGTAAACAAAATCAGAATCAAATTTCATCATTCGAAATTTTTAGAAAAGATTTACAGAGTTACAATCAAAGATAGCGAATCAAATACCGCAAAACTGAAAGGAGAAATCAGAAATTAAAGTGAGGAATCATTCCGAACCTTTGTCAACAACGAACATGGTTCTTCGGTTATATTTTTTTTTAACTACCAGAACACTATGTTCAGGAACCCAAGCGTTCATTTTCAGCAACAACATGATAAAGACGATAGACTCGTCTTCTGACGAGCCCCCGACAAAATACCAGCGACTACGAACCCAGCCTCCCAGCAAGACATTCAAGTTAAGCGATACCCGGATTAATCGTCCGGGCCGTGGGTTGTGTTTCTTCGGCTCAAATCATGGCAACTATGTAATTTTTTGAAAATTTCCAAGCATATGGTGAAACAGTAGTCTGCTAGATCTTTAAAGTACGCCCAAGAAAATTTCGAGTGAATTGGAGAGCAAAATGTATATTATCCAAAAGCGTAGTGTATCAAGAAAGCGAGAATAAGATTTAAGTTAGCATTGTAGTTTCCTCTTAAATCTATTGAAAATCTATACCTATAAAAATGCAGTCCGGTCTGTGGTGTGGTCTGTCTGATCCATATAGGCTCGGAAACTACTAAACCGATCGACGTGAAAATTTGTATGTAGGGGTTTTAGAGGCCGAGAAAGGTTCCTATGATGGTTCAAGACCCCTCCTATTCTATAAGGGAGGTTCCCATACAAATGAAACACAAATTTCTGCACATCTCGAGAACTAACCAAGTAAATAAAACCAAATTTGGTAGGTGGAGGTTTTTAGAGGTAACAAATATATCCATAATGTTTTTTTGGGTATAAAATATATCCAAAATGGTTTGACACTCCTCAGTCTTCTATAAGGGAAGGGTCCCATACAAATAAACACGAATAAACAGCTCGAGAACCAATCATCCAAATACAACCAAATTTGGTATGTGAATGTTTTTAGAGGTAACAAATATGTCCATAATGTTTTGACTCCCCTCCCTCTTCTTTGAGGGAAGAGTTCCAAACAAATGAAGCACAAATTCCTGCTTATCTCGAGAATGAACCAACAAAATGGAACCAAATTTGGCAGGTGAATGTTTTTAGGGTTATCAAATATTGCCATACTGGTTTTACACCCCTCCCTCTTCTATAAGGAAGGGGACCCATACAAATTAAACACGAATTTCGCACAGCTCGAGAACCAGTCAACCAAATACAACCAAATTTGGTACGTGAATGTTTTTAGAGGCAACAAATATGTCCATAATGGTTTGAATCCCCTCCCTCTCCTGTGAGGGAGGTGTTTCAAACAAATAGAATACAAATTTCTACTTATCTCGAGAACTAACCAACTAAATGGAACCAAATTCGGCAGGTACGATCGAGCGAGTGGAAGTCAACTACAAGTGGCATCTACAAGGTCGAGTGTAAGATACGGCCACTGTGTCACAACACGAAGCTGGATCGTCATTGTTTGTTCTGCGGAGACACTCGATTAATCCAACTATCAGCCGTGAGGTCGTGACTTAGACGTTCGGTGAAGTATTCACTTTAGAATTTTTATCATTATTATTAATATTATTATTATTATTGTTATTATTATAATTATTATTATTATTATTGTTATTATTATTATTATTGTTATAATAATTATTATTATTATTACAATTATTACTATTGTTATTAGTATTAGTATTACTGTCTTTTTTTATTTTGATCCATTGTAGTTTGAAAAACTGTTTTTAAAATTTAATATCAACTACTTGATCCCCCCACCCCCCACATTCGAATATTTATCGTTTGTGTGCGGTAGAGCGTAACGCTCCCGCAAAATGGACGACATGCAGGTGCAACTATTCCTGGATGTGGAAACAAATGGGGAAGAGATTGAGATCTCCCCCATCAATTCCCCTCTACCTTTCCCGCTACCTAGCCCCGTACCAAGGGTACCGGCAACACGGGTGAAAGCTTACCCAGATGCTTCGAAAGGTCCGTTCGTAGTTTACTTTAGGCCCATAAAGAAGCCTCTTAACATTATACAAATAGGCAAGGACCTGGCAAAACAGTTCTCGGCCGTAACCGAGATTACGAACAAACTGCGAGTTGTCATGAGTAGCTTGAAGCAAGCATACGAAATTGCTAGCTACGAGCTCTTTACAAGGGAGTACCGCGTGTACATCCCTGCCAAGGACGTGGAGATCGACGGTGTGGTTACCGCCTCACGGTCGATGACATTTTGCGTCACGGGGTTGGCTGCTTCAAGAACCCCCTGATTCAAGATATAAAGATACTGGATGTCAAGCAATTACATTCAGTATCCATCGAAGAAGGGAAGAAGAAATTCCTCCCTTCGGATTCCTTCCGTGTAACATTCGCCGGATCCGCACTGCCGAACTACATCTCTTTGGACAGGGTTCGTCTACCTGTACGCCTGTTTGTACCGCGGGTCATGCATTGCCAAAACTGCAAGCAGTTAGGTCATACAGCCACCTACTGCTGCAACAAGGCACGCTGCAGCAAGTGCGAAGGCAATCATGCTGAGACCGCTTGCAGTGGGGATACTGAAAAGTGTCTTTACTGCGAGGGAACTCGGCATGACCTTTCGGCGTATCCCGCGTACAAACAGCGCGAGGAAAAAATTAAGCGTTCCCCTAAGGAACGATCAAAGCGCTCTTTTGCAGAAATGCTTAAGAGGGCTGAGTCACCCTCGACAGGAAACATCTTTTCCTTTTTGCCAACCGATGAGGGTACATCTGACGATCCCGTCGAAGGGTGTTTTTATGCCTTGCCAGAGGGATCTAGGAAGAGGAGAATGCTCAACTCTCCTAATCTTTCTCGCAAAGATCGTAAGATAACCCCTAGCGGAATGACCAATAAGACAACACAAAAAGGAAGCGGTGAAGAAAAACCGAAGCAAGTACCTCCCGGTTTTAATTTTAAATCAAACCAGGAGTACCCACCGCTTCCTGGGACACCAAAAACCCCTCGTGCACCCATTTCTCGATCCGAAGACATAAAAGAAACAGGGTTCATAAAATTCTCTGATATTGTGGACTGGATATTTAAAACATTCAACATACCAGATCCCCTTCAAAACATTCTTCTTGCCCTTCTCCCTACAGTGAAAACCTATTTGAAGCAACTCACAGCAACTTGGCCCCTCATTTCAGCTATCGTATCTTTCGATACGTCGAAAGAGGTTAGGAATTTTGCCACTGTGTTACAGTGGAACTGCAGAAGTATCATCCCCAAATTCGATTTATTTTCACATTTGATAAACACATACAATTGTGATGCGTTCGCGCTTTGTGAAACTTTTCTCAATTCAAATGACCAACTTAATTTCCACGATTTCAACATCATTCGTCGAGATCGAGACTCACACGGTGGAGGGGTACTTTTAGGGATCAAAAAGTGCTATTCTTTTTTCAGAATCGACCTCCCCTCGATCTCAAATATTGAAGTTGTTGCCATTCGAACGAATATGAAAGGAAAAGACCTTTGCCTTGTTTCGTTTTATATTCCCCCATCCGCGCGGATTGAACAGAAGCAACTCCTTGATATAGCAGAATTGCTTCCCGCACCTTTTTTAATTTTGGGAGATTTTAACGATACCCGGGGTAACGATTAGACAGCGCCCTCCCAACAAATGGTGGGACAAAGAGTGCTCTGAGCTGTACGTGCGAAGGTCCGCGGTGTATAAGGACTACCGGGAGTACGGCACTGTCAACCTGCTTCGAAAGTACGAGGCACTGGGCAGGCAGATGAAGAGCTTAGTAAAGGCGAAAAAACGCGGGTACTGGCGGCGGTTCGTAAACGCGTTGTCCAGGGAAACAGCGATGAGCACTCTTTGGGATACCGCCAGGCGCATGCGGAACCGTGACGTTTCGAATGAAAGCGAGGAGTATTCAGATCGCTGGATACTCGATTTTGCCAAAAAGGTCTGTCCAGACTCTGTACCGGAACAGAAAACCTTTCGCGACGCGTTATTAGTAACTACGGAAGAGCCTCCATTTTCGATGTTGGAATTTTCAATGGCTCTCCTGTCGTGCAACAATAAGGCTCCAGGGTTAGATAGAATAAAATTCAACCTGTTGAAGAATCTACCCGACTCTGCAAAAAGACGCTTGTTGAATTTGTTCAACAAGTTTCTTGAGCTAAATATTGTTCCGCATGACTGGAGGGAGGTAAAAGTCATTGCTATTCGGAAACCCGGGAAACCTGCCTCTGATCACAATTCATATAGGCCGATTGCGATGCTCTCTTGCCTCCGGAAATTAATGGAGAAAATGATCCTCTTACGGTTAGACAAATGGGTCGAAACAAATGGGTTACTTTCAGATACTCAATTTGGCTTTCGCCGGGGCAAAGGGACGAACGATTGCCTAGCGTTGCTTTCTACTGAAATTCAACTAGCCTTTGCTCGAAAAGAGCAAATGGCTTTTGCGTTCATGGATATTAAGGGGGCTTTTGACTCTGTCTCTGTAGAAGTTTTAAGCGCGAAACTTCATTCGCAGGGACTTTCACCAAATTTGAATAACTTGAATAAATTTTGATCATCGAAACCCCCCCTTCCATTCCGGGCAATGAAAAGGCTGACGCTTTAGCTAAGGTGGGTGCTATTGATGGCGATATTTATGTAAGACCAATTGCTTATAATGAATTTTATAGCATTTTGCGTCAGAGAACACTCAACAGTTGGCAATCATCATGGAACTCAGATGAACTGGGACGGTGGCTACATTCCATTTTTCCTAAGGTATCGACGAAAGCATGGTTCAAGGGGTTGGATGTAGGTCTTCATTCGCGTGATGTCCAGACTTATGTCCAATCACTTAACGTTAAACACGCATCTCTTTCGTATAGGGCTTGTAGACAGTAATCACTGCGTTTGTGGCGATGGCTACCGTGACATCGAGCATGTTGTTTGGTCGTGTACCGAATACTGTGGTGTTAGGTCTGAGCTTATAGATTCCCTTCGGGCCCGAGGAAAACAACCGAACGTACCCGTTAGAGACATTCTGGGAAGCGGTGATCTCCAGTACATGACACAGCTATACGGGTTTATAAAAAATGCTGGCATTAAAATTTGATTTCTTTTATCTATTTGCTAGAATACAATTTCTGTCACAAACTGAAAGAGAATGATACACCCGGCTGGAGACACTCAAACGAAGACTCGGCATCTCTATGTTTACGCAGACACCTTAGACCAAAACTGCTCCAAAAAAAACTGAAACCAAACTGCAAATAGAACATCACTGGTTAGCCACGTACAAATGATGTGTAATGTGTAATATAAAATAGTTAAAAACAAAATTGTAACACCCCTCCTCTCACCTTAAATCCCCACTAGCTCGTAGTCGGCCGCGAGAATAAAAAAGGCCTCCCTCTTTTCCCTGCTAATTTAGAATTTAAAAAAAAATGTACTTGGCTCAGTTAAAAATAAATTGTATCGTGCCGTGTCAAATCAACTATTTGAAAACTCAACATTTTGAATTGTAAGATGACGACTTCCGGTGTCTGGAAAACAGCCAAAAATGACAAAACACCACCCAATATGAGTGTTTTTTTAACCAGAATGACGCTTCGAGGCCAGAAATTGTTTTCAAATGCTATTTTGAAATCCAAGATGGCGACTTCCGGTTTCGGAATAATAGCGGCAAATTACCGAATAGCACCCAATATGGGTATTTCCGGAATTGTTATAATGCACTGAAGCCACAAATCGACCTCAGACAACATTTTGAATTGTAAGATGGCGACTTCCGTGGTCCGGAAAACATTCTAAAGTGACCAGATACCACCAATTATGAGTATCTCCGGAACCAGAATGATGCAAGGAGCTAAAAATGGACCTCAGACACCAGGTTGAATTGTAAAATGACAACTTCTGGGAAACAGACGTAAATAACCGAATACTACTACACATGGATATGTCCGTAATCGAAATGATGTAAAGAAGCCAAGCATTGACTCTGGACACCCTTTTTAATTTGTAGATGACCACTTTGTTTTTTTTTTCCTCTGTGTGGACTCATCACTGCGATCAGAGACATTTGATCTATTGTGATATTGCTCAGGTATTTTCTGTATTCCGCACTTCATATTATTGGCAGTATCACCATTGAAGTGAATGATACGCTTTTTCATTTTTTTTTATATCCGTGCTTGTGTGTGAGAGTTTACCCTTTCGTTTCAAGCTTACTGCTCTACTATACCGAGCCTCTTTCTATCCTACCAATATCGCCAGATTACATTTCCCTGAACTGAGGCTACACCTAACGTTCCTCTCTGGCCAGGTTTATTCTAAGAGGGACTTATTATGTCAAGAGGAAGAAGTCTTATCGAAACCTCGTTCCTCCTACCAACACCGCGTCACAATCACAATTCCCTGAAGAGGCACTCAATGCTTCACCTCTGGTCAGTTTTATTATGAGTAGGACTTATATTTTTGTCAAGAGGAAGGAGTCTTATTCAGCCAAGACCGCGCCATAACTACAATTCCCTGAAGAGAACACTATTCTACGTTACTCAGAACAGTTTTATTATAAGAGGGACCTGTTTTGTTAGGATAAAAGTCAGCAAGGGTACTATAGAATTCAGCTTGAAGGAAGGGTATGTAGTGGAGAGCGTGAGAATAAACCCATGTTAAAGTCTTTTTGACAACCGATGGTCTGATTCTACTAAGATTCGAACCCACGACCACTCGCTTATCAAAGTCAAACGTAAACATTTTCCAAACCACGACCCCCCCCCCCCTCCCCCGTCCTGGTCCACGTGGACATTTTTTCACAACAAAAAGTCGAAAAAAGGTTTACTTCTGTGGTTTTATTCAGTGAATAAACAAAAACATATCAGCAAAAGAATAACACAAATAATTTTAAATTCAGCCCAAAACCGCCTGGACCATTAAAGCCATAAATAAGGAGAATCCCATCTCGAGAAATGCACCAAATAAACACAGAAAGGGAAAGCGAACGCCTCTATAGTTCAGAAGAAACAGAGAGAAATATAATCCGGCAAGTTACTTGTCTTACCAATTTTGGTATTGACACATTCTCTGCGAAGCTACACCAACAAACCAATTTTTGAAATGCATATTTCAGCAATGTAAATATTTTTTCTAGATTCTATAGTGTTTGAACCTTCCAAAAACGTAATTGTCAAATTTGAAGTTTTTAAAAAATTGTAGAAAACTAATTGCAAAGTTCAAGTAAAATTAACAAAAAACAAGCGTTTTTGGTTACATATTTTTTAAATGGTTACAAATGATCAGGAGTATATAATTATAATACATTTTTTATGTTATATGACTGTGAAATAAGTGCTCTATTCGATGCCTAAAGGGTTTTGAAGTGAAGTTTCAAATATGTTGATCTAAGGCCAATATGAAAACAGGGGTAATTTAGCGTTGTAACGTCACGAAAAAAGTACAGTTTTTTACTTTATGGGAACTTCTTACATTTAATCAAAGTAATATTTTGTTTTATCTTTACACTCAAAAATACCTTTAATTTGATACTAAAAGATCGCAGCTAGGTTGAATACAACTTGAGTTACAACCGGGTTTAGTTTGCGTTGTAACGTCACGAAATTTTTTTTCTCCCCTTATATAATATTCGTCTATGTTTAAAAACATACTTGATGCGTCTAAATTAGTTCACGTTACATCTGTCATATAACAGAGAATAAATTTTGTAAAATGGATTATTGTTTTCAATTATTAAACTGTGGGTCATCCATGAGTAACGATACATTCTAAGAAATTCTAATATTATTCTATTATATTATATTACAATGCATTGCGTGACGGAAGATTGAAAATTGTCAACTTCCGCGTTACGTGACATGCGAATGGTAGATTAATGAAATAAATACTTCGTCCGCATCGCTCAAGCCAATCTTCCGAATGTGATGGTTATCGCAATTACGCGACGTGACATCACCACATTTAACGATGAGAAGAACATTTTTGAACGACCAACACCATATCGTGGAATAAGCCAGCTTTTTATTTTTGGGGCAGGTCTAGATGAAAAAATCTTCAGCGGCGAAAATTCACTCGAATTTTCTTGAATAAATAGTGTGAGTTTTGAAAAAAAAAAGCCCGGATATATTATGGGAGCGAAAAAAGCAAAAAAGCGGCATTTTTGTGTTATTATTATAATTTTTGAAAGGTTTCTTTCATTTATTGGAATTAGGGACACATTTGTAAACTTGTTTTTAATATAAATGCTTAATAAACTGCTAACGTACTCAGACATTGTGAAAAAAACTACAATAAAAATAATTTTAATATGTTTTACACATAATGTCATATAAGACACTTTTGAGAATATTTATGATACATATGTCACTTATGAAAAGAATTGATTTGATCATAACTCACATTCCTTAACTGAAAATCTCCAAGTTTAAGTTTGGTTCTGCATTCCCAAACATTAAACGACAAAGTAAATTTGTTACGTAGTTTATGGAAAACCCCACAAACCAAGTGCATAAAGTAGAAGTAGAAATATATAAAATCAGATATTGAACTATTTCATATGAAAATGTCTAAGAAATATTTGATAAATAATGGATATCGACTGATTCATATTTTTGTGACGTTACAACAGAGTGAGAATACCCTTTGCTGAAAAATGAGCGTTGTAACGTCACGAAATATAAAAGCTTCTCAAATATAGATGTTACCAGTTATAGGCACTCTAAATATGGCAAAATGTTCGATTATTATTTGTTATCAAATCGTGGAAGAAGAAATTGATATAAATATCCTAACAGAGCAGAGTTTTTGACTTTTGTAAGAAAAGTCCCGACACCTCAATTTCTCGCGCGTTGTAACGTCACGCTACATTTTTACTCCCCAAGGTAATATAAACAAAGTAAACAAATATCTTATACATTATTCTTATGGGAAATCTGTAATAATAACAAAAGGGTTTCATGAAAAAATACACGTTAGAATTAAAATGATGCCAACAGAATAGTCAAAACGTTGTAACGTCACGGTAGAATGTGTCTATTGCAGATGGCGAGGAGGCTAGATTTTGGGACGAGTTCATCTGTCACTCAGCTGTTACCAGTCAAATATCACTCACGTTCCCGAATACAATATTTTGCTCACCTTGTTTTCATTAATAGGGGCCATGCTTTGAATAACTAAAAAGACTTTTGAACTGCAAAAAAATAACACATCAGATTAAAAAATGCACTCTAAAAAACTTTGGTTTATGAAATAGTTATGAACTGCTCGAAGCGAAAAAACGCGACCAAAAAAGCATGAAAATAAAATCGTATTGAACATATCTCCAACTTTAAGAAGTCAAAACGGTCACAAATTTACATGATCAAAATTCTGTCAAAATGTCTAAAAACGTAAAGAGAGAGACCCCAACATAAATGAATTCCTAATTGAAAAGAGAACTGTTCGAATGAGCAGAGAAACGCTTTTAAAACAAGAAGAACAGATGAAAAATTGTTCTCAAATTAGTATCCAATAACATAAAAAAGCAACTATTAACCAGAAAAAATACCAAACTCAATTAAAAACTACATATTATTAAATTTCAAATACATGAAAACTCTAGTAAATGAACATCTGAAAACACTGCTTTCAAATAGAAAAGATGATTACTGTATTTAGCTCGAAATGATTAAAAAACGTAACTGATATCTAGAAAAAGCCAACAATGGATATAGGCTTATGACGCTTCATTTGGACAGAAAGCAATTGAATAAAACATAATAAAATTATGATAAAAAAGCCTTTAAAAAGCGAATAAAGCAAATTAGGTGTTCCGAATTAACTTAATATGCTTAAGAACGCTCTTAAAATGCAAAAAAAAAAAACAAAAACTAAAAAAAATGATGGAGAAGGTCAAAAAGAAAATGATTTAAATTCAGCCATATGGCTGAATAATAAATACGTTCTGAAAGAAAAGGGTAGAGCGCAAAATGATTCGAAATTCGCGAAAATTGGATTGATTGATGGATGAGACTAAAGACAAAGTTTAAACCAAATTAAGCTTAGTTGAAAGTGCCCCAAAGAGCTCTGCTAACGAAAGAAAATAATTTAAACAGAAATGTATCTTAGAAGCCAAATTTATCACAAATACAGCTGACAACGGCTCTAAAACAAATTGCAGGCCAATACTTTTTGGTGGATTTCCATTTTTGTAGAAAAATATCGTATCTACGTTGACATTATCATTACCCTCTACTGTAAACAAGAATGGACTTTTCCGTACACCCCTCCCCTAAGTTGTCGACGTGAAATGTGGACAGCCTCTTATCGAAAATCCACTCGTTAGCATTCTGGGAGAGCGTACCCGCTTTCTTTCGCATAATCAAAATTGGATATTGCGTTCTATGAGAAACGAATGTTAGTATTTTGCGTCACATACATACAAACAACATACATACATACACACATACAAACAAACAGACATTGCGCAGTTCGTCG
Organism: Wyeomyia smithii; assembly: GCF_029784165.1. Classification (NCBI taxonomy): domain Eukaryota; kingdom Metazoa; phylum Arthropoda; class Insecta; order Diptera; family Culicidae; genus Wyeomyia; species Wyeomyia smithii. Next base: position 263,979,549 of record NC_073696.1, on the reverse strand, counting down.
ATCTGAGTCGGATGATATATACCGCTTGGCCCTCTTGGATTAACCGTCCGGGCCATGGGTTGTGTTCTTTCGGCTCAAATCAGGGCCACTATATTTTTTTTTTAATTTCCATGCATCAGGTAAAATAGTAATCTGCTATTACCGAGATCTTCAAAGTTCGCCCAAGCAAATTTTGAGAGATAGTGTCAGGTCTCGAACAGACACACGGGATTGTTTGCAGTGAGCTATTTACAACGATAATACCGCACATACGTCCCTGCATGCATTGTTGAGATCGACGGTGTCGTCACTGAAGCAGGTAATTAAATCAATCGTTAAGTAAAGAAGATTCCGCGCTGACGAACTCGGCGCGTACAGGATTTTAGTGGTTTTCTTTCGGATAGATTATCACAAGTCCTGGTAGGTCCTCGAAAAGGACCTACGCACGTGGATGATCTCTCTGAGTCAGTACCCAACTAATCAATCAGTTATCAAAAAATTCTTTAAGCTCAACATTTCTGAGTGTAACAGCATTTGAAAAATGCACAAAATCGATTTTTCCACTTTTCAGAATAGAAAGCCCCCCTTGACACCAAAGCCTAAAATTATAAATCAGAAATCTAAAACAAGCCATCAGAGTGCAGATATAGCAAATGAAAAAAAAAACTAGAACCGGGACTAGACATTAGTAATTAAAAATCGCGTATCAAAATTCAGATATCGAAAACCATAAACCAAAAATCAGATATGAGACGTCAGAAATCGACAAGCAGAAAACAAAAAATTAAATGAAAAGTGAATAACAAAGTATTAAAAACCGAAAACTTGAAATCACATATCTGAAATGGAAAGTGAGCAATCAGACATGAGAAAGCAGAAATGGGATTATTTAATAACTAAAAATCAGATAACAGGAATGAAACACGCAAAATCTAAAATTATAGATTAGAAGTCAAAAATCAATAACTTAAAATCAGTCAAAAGAAGTAAATTTGATTAATATGACAACAAAGAGTGTTTTGTGCGAACGGAATTAAAATATTAGTATTAGTATTAGTGCTCGGGAAATTGATTATAGTATAGTGCTCGGAAAAGTTGTAAATAATAATTTTGTTCAGCAAAAATATAACAAAAAATAAGATGTAGTAAAAAATTGAAAGAAATTTTTATTTTGAGCTGATATATTTTTTATTTCGCCAAGTTCGGACGATTTTTTTACGATTTATAAGTCTCCCGAAAGGTCAAAATTGCTGTCTTGTACTCTGCCTTTGTCCCTTAGGAACATTTGTGCAAAGTTTCAACCAAATTTAAAATGACAATTTAAAATATAGAAAAATATCAGTAATTTTTTTTATGCAATTGCTCAGTAATAGGAAATTAGAAGTCAGAAACGAAAAAAAATCAGAAATTATAGATAAGAAATCGATATTTGGGAATCAGAATCAAGTAATGAGTAACTCGAAATTAAAAAACAGACTTCAGACATCGGGAATAAGAAACCAAAATATAATTACCTATCAACAATTAGAAATCTTAAATTATAAATCGTCAATAAAAAATTGGATATCAAATATCAGAGTGCAGTAATAAGAAATCGAACTTAAGAAATCAAATATTAGATATTGATCACTACAAATCATAAATCAAAATTCCGAATGAATCAGAAATTGGTGAGCGAAAATCAGTAATGACAAAAAAGAAATCGAATGTCAGAAACCAGAAAGAAATAAAGATTCTGAAACTCAGCACTCAGAAATCACAAATCAGAAATCAGATATTAAGAATCAGAAACGAGAAACAATAAATCGAAAATATGAAACTAGAAATCATATGACAGTCACGAGAAATCGGGAACCTGCTTTCAAAAAACAGTAATCATATACCAAAAATCAAAAATATGATATCAGAAATCAAAATGAAAATCAGAAATTGGAATCACAAATGGTTGGTGATAGTTTGACTGTTGGAGTTAATTAAGCGTTAAGTTTTTTTGCATCTGAGCGATCTCAAAAAAAAAACTTTTGTTTTTCACTGTGCGACGTTTCGTCACTGATTAGTGACATCTTTAGGGTAAGCTGCAAGGGTTAATCAATGATTTGTAGTTTAGTATCCATCAAAGCTCAAAATAACAACTAAACAAACAATTTGAATACAGATCTTTATTTGAAACAGTCTCAGAATAGACTTTCAAATATAGGCCACGAAATGATTCACTTCATATGAATCCGGTCATTTAAAATCTTCATCGAATCAATAGCAGTTAAAAAGAAATTGAGTTTGTTCAAACCATTTAGCAGTTTTAAGCTGAATCTGCTTTTATTTATATGCATTCGGTTACACGTTACTGGCACCAGCGTCAGTAAATCATGTTGCAACAAGGCTCGCTATTGGCTGTTTCGGTTGCAGGCGGTTATTAGGAATGCACGAGCATTTGATACGCACCGGCTCGCGAAAGTAAACAGTGGTTTTTTGAGCGATCTAAAAATGATCGTTCGCCCGAAACCGATGTCACGATTTTTGTGTATTCACTGTAGAACTGTTGCGTTATGCAGTTAACACTTTTTTTGTGCAAAGGTAGAGCACTCGTTGTGTGTTTTGAGGGGACACATTAGTTGATGAAACAATTTTCTTTTTTTTATCTTAAATTATCAAAAAAGGATCACCATGCAAGCTCTTTGGTCAGTAAGGTGCAAAAAATAATTCCTATGCGATCTTTATCTTGAACAGACTGTAGTGCATAGACTGCATATAATTTATATTCTTCCCCGTCTGAAAGCCTTTCATGCGGCTCAACACCAAATTACGAACAATAATATCACCCAACATAGTTTAGGTATTGTTCGGCTAAAGTCTGCTAACAATTTCTAGTGCACACTACCATCAGCTGGGGCGTAAACTTATAGTAACAAAACGCAACTCCAAGGGTTTGGTGTTCATCAGATAGCACCATTCGAACCGACCGAGAGCCACTGCATAAATGAATAAGCTCGAAACATTCGAACTATTTTGCTAAACAATCGACTGAAAGTTTGCCAAACAACCGCAATGATAAAGAATGGGACTTTCAGTTAGCGAAATTAACAAAACTGCTCCACTGCAAACGAATCGTAAGGGAAGAGTGGGAGAGCATGTTGTGTCACTATCAAACCTGTGTGCATATAGAAATTTCAGCAAAATGGAAAATGATTCCTTCCTCCCACCACCCAACTCCCCCCTCCCATCAGAGCAGTACCGAAAAACTAGCAAGAACCATCGAAAGGGTTGTTGGTGGCAACATGCATACCTAGGCTGCTGCTACCGGGCTGGCACTGTTTCTGACTGCTTGCTCCTTGCGGTGTCACAACTAGGATGGAAAAGTGCGAACCGGATTCGGTAGTCGGATGAACCATGTTCTACATAGATGTAATGGATATCATTGCACTTCGTCGTTAGCATACATTTTCCGAGACCGTTCGGGGATCCATTTTCCCTCCTAACGACAGCTCCGCAAGCAAAGTGTCACTACTTTTCTGTGTGTGTACTGAGAGAAAATGATGATTTTTCCAACTCACCAGGTTTCGGTTCTGTCGCACGCCGAACATCACGGTCGGTCCGTTCCATAGCTGGTGTCAGTCTACCCGATTGGGAACCAGAATGTCCTGTGGGATTATGTCACCAGTGGCGGGTGTTTCGCCTTGATATTCGTATGGTTTTGGAATTGGGATGGCAAAGGAGTTTTTATTTGTTCCACATTGTTGTGCTCGACAGCCGCAGCAGCAGTAGCAGCACCGTAATGCTGCCATCATCAGCTGCGGCCGGAATGCAAGCCGCCAGTCCGGGTGGTAAACTACGGTTTGTTATTACCGGAAGCAGAGGAAAATGCCATCGGGAATAAAATCCCTAGCAATAGTACCAAGTGCAACATGGAATGAATTCTGTCACTGGGAATGGTAAGTCGGGACAAGCTCGAGCTTAACGATAAACAAACATTTCAACGGTGACAGTGAGCGTTCTATTCTGTTAGTTTGGTAAATAGGATCTAATTGAACTGTGATTTGCGAGCACATGGCTGCTCATCATGCGCAACTTGGCTAGCATTTAACATCTTACCAGCATGAAATATCTCTTACTAAGCCAACAAAGAACTCTGCTGCTGGACCAAAAGCACTCAGCGTTGAAACTTATCCACTTAGAGCTTGTGACTCTTGGAAAACTTAACTGCAGCTCGTCCTCCACCATTGGTCTCGTCAGTGTTCCCGACGCGTTACCTTCACCTTTGCAATGCTTCTTTTTGGTTGTAGCTGTCATTCCACGCTGAAGAGAGTGCAAAAGTTTGCTTCCCAGTTGAAATGCGCTGCTGTTTCTGCCGCTAGTCCGAGAATCATTGCGCTGCCAGCAATAAGTACGGAAATTGTCTTCCCGTGTATTGTCATGCTTGTCGAGTTGGGGCGGGGACGAGGAACGAGAATGGAAGAGTGAATGGCCGTAACCCTCAGACGGTCCTGCGAGCAACTGCTCGCGAAGCTCGAATCGAAATCACATAAAGCATACGGTTCCCATTTTGCTTCATTTGTAGCATGTTTCGGATCTAGCGCATTAAAGCGCATTTGATTCGTCTGATTAGCACGCTTTGTAACTTATGCTCGTGTATTTTGTTAAAAATTCCAAATTTTCGATTAAACATTTGGCATTATAAAATTCCGGTTACTCGGTCACAATATCTTTAAAATACAAGCTTACAGGATACAAACGTTTATGTTTACGGCTAGAATAGATTCGCAAAGTGTTACTGTTTTTTTACAAAGCGAATTTCAAAATTGGTAATCTAAAACAGAAAAAACCATGCGTCTCCTCTACCGACACAGTTAATGGAGACGTCGTATGCCAGACTTCTTTGTGGAGGCGTTTCAACTCAACTTTTTCAAAAGATGGATTTTTTCTTTTTTTTTTATTGTTTTACTATTTCTGTCAGTAAGTGTTTATGATTAAAGTTCTTGAATTTCCAATACACACACCTGTCTCTTATTTCAAAGTGTACTATGAGACTGTTTTGTAAATAGATTTATAGCCAAGTATCACTCGCGTTCTGTAATACAATAATCTGCTTGCCTCGTCAATGTTTCGAGTTGCTCGCCTCTTCTTCTGTACTGTTGATGATGCTCCTATGTTGAACATGCCGTCCTAATGTTGAACATGCTGTCCTAATGCTTGCTGCGAAACTTTTAGTAGTCGAACATTAGAATTTCGCCATCGTAAAAGGTGATATTCTACCGCGTTGTGACTCGTAGACGCATCGCGAACAATGTTTTGCGCAGGCCCAGATATCGAAAAGTGCTCCAAAGAGCTCTTATCGATATCTCTCTCGAGGTTTCGTTTACGAACCGACGCCAATAACCGCGTTTCTTGGCTCCAGCCTAGCTTTTGAACTTGTTCTTAGGTTCCGAATACTAATTAAAGTCGTCGGGTTTGCCTTCCTCTTGAAAGGTTTTAATCGCGTTAGATTTTTTCGCGTAGTCATCGGAACACTCATTGTTCCACCGGGACATTTCTTTCTTAGGCTTGAAACGCGATGTCCGGAATCAAGCTTTCAAAGATGTTGTATTCTTTGAGTGATGAGAGATCTTGAATCAACTCGACAGCTCGGAAATTTTTTTTCTCGTATAACTTCCAACTGATATGCGGAATGTTAGTCGATTGTGTGTAATTTGATCCATTGCCAATTAAAATTGAGAAAAGGCAAAAATCACTCCCGTGGGAATTCAGGTATACCTTTCATGTGCAATCCAATCGGGGGGAGTATTGAGACTCTTTATCTTGTATTGTCGTTTGACACGCGACAGCTTTGATGCGTGGAATCGATGGGTGGTTAATATGATATGAAGAATAGTCTTTTTAATCCCCAGAAGAGCTCCTCTGTGAGGGGTATCTCCATCAAGGCGAACAATATTCAAATCATAAAAGTTAAGGTCCATAACGTAAGTGATCAAAATTTCTTAGAGGGAGAATACATCGCATTTGTATTTATGATTAATTATTATTAATTAAAATTTTGAATGAGTCAATCATGGGGATGATACTTCTGCAATTCCTCTGTTAGACGGAGAAAGAATCCTTCACTTCAGAGGTTGAAATGTCTTTGTAGAGATATGATCGCTGCTTGGAGGGAGAATTTAGCAGTCATCTGTTTCAAAAACGCTTTAACTGTAGGTAGAAATGCTAGCAAGAGACTTTTAATGCGATCAGTTATGTTGAAATTTTCATAAATCCAGTTCAAAATATTTGGAAACTTCAGCAGTTCCGATTCTGGCTAAATCTTGGACGAAAAAAAAAGGTTGGGCTTTTTGATGTTCCTGAAAATGCTGGAAACTTCTTGCGGGAATTGAGCTTTGCCAATCCCGGAATAGTTTGCTATGATTTTTCCTAGGAAGTTTAGAAGAAAAGAGGCTTTTTCTCTTCCTAGACTTCGCGGGTTCAGCAAAAAAGTTCTAAATCGTCAGAGTGAGGCTCATTGGACGACAGAACCTCGAACTTGTACTTGTTGCAGATCATCCGCGGAACAAGCGCGCCTTAACCACAAGCACATTGGTTGGAAGAGAAGTCCCGACAAAATTGATCGCAATCCAGTAACTTTTTCGGCTTGAGTCCGAAATATTCAAAACGGCCGGTTCCAGCCTTTATCAGATCCTTAACAGTCAAACTCGAGACAGTAATCAGGCCGTCGATCTCCACTGTGCGAGCTGAGATGTACTCGTGGCAGGGCTCAAAAATTCCAGCGCTTTTGCTTGAAAGTGAAAAATAACCACCATAAACGGCAGTGCTTTTTCTACCATCACAAAGCAATATTTTGCTCTCATGCAATGTTCATTCTTTCTTCCTCTGTTGATTCAGTATTCAGAAAAAATAAAAGCCAGGTCATCCGTAAGGTGCAGTGAGAGCGTCTCGGTTTGATATTCACAGTTTCGAATTTTCTGAAAATTAATTATTCTGAGTTTTATTGTGTGAACTGTAATTAACCGTTATGTACTCGGCAATTTTAACACACGTAAGTACTCGGCAGGGTACGTGGGTACCCACCAAAACAAAATGCTTCTTACTTCTTCAGTTCATGGCCGATTTTCGATCTTAACTCGTCAAAAGATAGGAAAAGATGAAAAATTTGTTTATTTTCATCATACGGAACCTAAAGAGCCATTGCTCCTCAGATGGTTCCCGTAAATCCAAATCTTCGGGACCATGTTCAAGATCGGGAATCTGCTCCAAAATGGGCATTTCGAACAACTTATCAGATGGACTCAAAATGAATGGAAATCAACTCCTCCAGTGTTTTTTTTTTTTGAATTTTGATACCAACGTTGGTCGGTTTCATCGACAATTGTACTAACCAGAGCCTGACAAAGTCATTTTCAATTGACAATTATCAGGTTATAGTGACGCTTTGACCCGTCGCTTTCAATTGAAAAGCTTTTGTATCATTTTCGAGCACTTTGTGAGTCACCTGACACACAGTCGAAAGTTATTGCTGTGATTCTGACGACTGAAGGGCTTGAAATTGATACAAACGCTTTTCAATTGAAAGCGGAGAATGTCGCTATTACTTTCACATGAGGAATCTCAATTGAAATTGGCAATGAGCGCTGACGGAGATAGAAGGCTTCCATACAGTATATATATAGAAAAGAGGAAGGAAATATTGATCGGAACTTGCGTAACGGATTTATTGGATGCCATTGCCGTTCTAACTACGGCCTGTGGTATTAAAAAACTACCATCAAACGACGCGATGCGATGCTAGTTTCAATTAAGACGTTGAAAGAAAGGAAAGAGTCTCTCCCTCCGTCACTCTCTTCGTCGATTGAAAAGTCATTAGTTTCATTTGAAATGATCCGAAAGAAAAAAGAGGGAAAGAGAGAAATAAGTGATTCGTTGATAGTAGCCGAAAGGAATCAAGGGAAAATGAAACTGTTCGAATCGAAATGACAGCGCGAGTATATCAGTTTCATTGTTTTGTTTCGAAAATGTAGAGCCCTGGTACTAACTGTACTGTCTCACCTAAACGTACTCCCAAAGATCCGGATTTACAGGAACCAGATAGGGTCACTGGTTTGTGTCTGTCTTGGATTTAGTAGATTTTCCAACCTTTTGACAGACGAAGATCGAAAATCGGTCAAGAAATGTAAGAAGCTTTTCATTTTGTGGGTACCCGGGTACCCTGCCGAGTACTTATGGGATAAAAAAATTTGAAGCCTTCCCTTTCGACTCCCTCTGCTGCTATAAACAGTCTGATGATGGAAAATGCTTTATTTCCACTAGTTAGGAGCATTCCATAGGTTTCAGCTGGCTGAGTTGAGTTTATCCTTGTTTTTTATTGCAATAAAGTCTGAATCAACTAAGTCCAATTTACCCATTCTCTGAGCGACGATTCTTGCGCTTTTGTGATCAGCTCGGGAGGTCATCCTCGCGTACCCGGTGACGGGTTCCACGGGCCTGGTATATTTTCTTTTCGTTTTGTTTTTTTGCCAAGTAATTTATGTGTCGTCAAAGCCAAGCGGAAAACTTGGCTTCAGATGTAGCAAGGCTTTGACCTACCTACGAGTAGGCTGATGGCCGTGTTCTAGTTGAACCTGTTTCGATGTAGAAAGAATCCAATAAGAAGCCACTTTTTGGATTCTCATCGCGTCATCTGATGCGACGAAACCATAACGGAAACGCGGGAGGGTGCACAGGATGCTGTTGCACTGCTTCCACCTTTTGATCGCCTCACACTCATCTATAAGGCCGTTCAAGGTCCTGCGGATTGCGGTACGTCGTCTTTGTGGGAGCCGTTCAGCTTTTCGTAGAACTTCCATGCATCAGTAGCTTGGTGCTTGTTGGGTAAGAAAATTACTGCCACGATTCCTTTCGTTGGATTCCGTGATTCCGTTGGCGTTTAATTATAATCACAAGGCACAACAGCAAACGTCACGTTGATAACGTCATTTTCGTTTCACCAAAGGAACGGTAAGTTATCATATCATTTGTTTGGATATTCAGAAGATTTTATTTTGGGACCGTGAACTATGCACGTGAATTATTCCATCGGAAGGTGACAGCTCGTTTCGATGATAAAATTTTAGTGTGTTTGGAAAGGCGCTGCGGTAATTGGAAGTGAAAATGGAAAAAGATTGGCAGCCCTGACTCGTGGTACTCCAGCGTACAAATTTCCCAAATAGCAATCTGGTTTGCTCGCTCGAAGCTTGACAGCCGATCATGCAATGTGTTAGGGCGGACTTTATTAATTCCTGTGACAGTTGAAAACCGTGCCGGATACTGACAAATTAGCATTGAATTCCATACTTTAAATTTGAGCCGAAAGTATACAACCCAAGGCCCTGGATACAAATACAGGTCGGACTCGATTATATATAGTCCCCGAAAATTTTTCACTACATATAATCGAATCCTATATATAATCGAATTAGAAAAAAAATTTTTTTTCGTTCATTTTGCATAAATATTTCGTTGTTTTTGATAAGTATAAGTAGAATTTTTTTGACTAACCCCCTTAAAGTCGCAAAAAACCTTTCTTACAAAAATATATGTATGTACAAAAATATATGTATTGATTTTAACTTCATAAAAATAAGTATTTGAAAAGAGTCAATCTCTATCACCTCAACCTTAACATTGAAATAGTAATATTAGGGTCCATTCAAATTTAACGTTACATGAATATTGGACTTCCGGAAAACCCCCACCACATTTTTTTTTTCTTCATCTATAATTTATTTGACACGGCACAAATACAATTCAATGTTAAACGGCGCCAATTATATATGATAGCTTACTTTCTAAAGTATCTTAATAACTAAAAGCAAATTTTTTATCCTCGCTGCCGACTACGAGCTGAAACTAAAGCTAGAATGTTTTGCATTGAAAGCACTGATTTGTTGTTTGATGGTTTTCTATCGCCATAGGTAAGCAGCCTATTGAATATGTTCCGCTGCTGGGCCAAGATATTACGGACTGGCATATTGGGTTGTCTCCCTCGGGACCTGAGAGTATCGTGCGGGTCTAGTTGCTGTTTCCGGATCCGGGGTCTTAACGTGCTCTTGTCGTTTGTTTGGATGTAGGCGGAAGGGAATAGGACTAAACTGAAGCGTGGATGGATTTCAGGAAAACGTATATAAGGGACATGTAGGATAGGTCACGGCTCGCCAAGACATCACGAACAGGAACAGCCGGCTGCCTACTTTCGGCCTGCAGGGAAGCTATTTATTTAGACCTGGCGTCACGGTGTACAGGGCATGACCAAACCACATGCTCTATGTCGTGATAACCCTCACCACAGGCACAGATACCACTTTCCCCGAGCCCAACACGACGGAGATGCGCGTCAAATCTATAGTGATGGGACATAAGCCGGGACATCACGCAAATGAAATCCCGACCTACATCCAACGCCTTGAGCCACGGGTTCGTCGACACCTTGGGGATTATGGAATGTAACCACCTTCCCAGTTCCCCTCTGGTCCAGGCATTTCGCCAACTGATGATCGTATTCTGACGTACAAGTGCGAAAAATTCATTAAAAGCAATTGGTCTTTCATAAACATCACCGTTTGTTGCGCCCACCTTAGCCAAAGGGTCCGCTTTCTCATTGCCCGGTATCGAGCAGTGAGAAGGGAACCACGCTAAGGTAATCTGAGTAGATTTTTCGGATAAAGCACTCAGATGTTCCCGTATTTTCCCCAGGAAATACGGAGAGTGCTTAACATCTTTCATCGATCAGAGAGCCTCAATGGAACTGAGACTGTCCGTAAAGATGAAATAATGGTCCGTGGGCATTTTTTCGATAATCCCTAGGGTGTACTGAATTGCAGATAATTCTGCGACGTAAACAGAAGCAGGATTATCGAGCTTATGGGAGACGGTTAAATTGTTATTGAAAATTTCCGAAGCCAGTGGACCCATCAAGAAGTGATCCGTCAGTGTAGAACATATTGTTGCAGTTGATGTTTCGATATTTATTGGAAAAAATTTGGGGATCTGCTGCACGCGTAAATGATCCGGGATTCCACGAGTTTCTTCTATCATGGATGTATCAAAAAACACAGTAGAATCAGAAGTATTTGATAAGTCGACACGATTTGGAATATTCGAAGAAGGGTTAATATCTTGGGACATGTGATTGAAATACAATGTCATAAAACGGGTTTGAGAATTAAGTTCGATTAACCTTACAAAATTTTCAATCACGGGACGGTTCAAAACCTCACCTTGATAAGACCTTGATAAGATACCGAGAAGACAGGCTCCAGAAGCGGTTTTTCAATGGTAGAACTCCAGCTAAGATCTCCAAACTCATCGTATGGGTCGACTGCATGCAACCTAAGGCGATACGCAAACAACGATATTGTATACGCTCCAGTTTGATCAAATGTGTGTTTGCTGCGGAGCGGAAGCAGAAACACCCGTACTCAATGACAGACAATATCGTTGTTTGGTAAAGCCTTATAAGGTCTCTTGGGTGGGCTCCCCACCATTGTCCGGTTATTGTACGAAGAAAATTCACTCTTTGTTGACATTTTTTCATCAGATACCTCACGTGACAACCCCAGGAGCCTTTAGAGTCGAACCAGACACCAAGATATTTGTGTACCAAAACCTGAGAAATCGTTTTACCCATTTATTGTGTTTGGAGCTGAGCAGGTTCATGCTTCCTAGAAAAAACTACTATCTCGGTCTTCTCCGGAGAGAATTCGATACCTAGCTGTAAAGCCCAAGCAGACAAATTGTCCAAGGTATCATACAATGGTCCTCGCAAATCGGCAGCTTTGGCTCCTGTAACAGAGATTACACTGTCGTCTGCAAGTTGTCTTATCGTGCATGAATTTGCCAGACATTCGTCGATGTCATTTACATAAAAGTTGTAAAGAAGGGGGCTTAAACATGAGCCCTGGGGAAGACCCATGTAGCTAATTCGAAAAGTTGCCAAATCGCCGTGCGTAAAATGCATGTGCTTTTCGGATAACAAATTGTGCAAAAAATTGTTTAAAATTGGCGAAAATCCTTGTCGGTGAAGTTTGCCCGAAAGAATGTCAATAGAAACGGAATCAAAAGCCCCCTTAATGTCCAAGAACGCAGACGCCAGTTGTTCTTTGCGAGCATACGCCAGCTGGATATCTGTTGAAAGCAACGCAAGACAATCATTCGTCCCTTTGGCACGGCGGAAGCCAAATTGAGTATCTGATAGTAGACCATTTGATTCGACCCAGTGGTCTAAACGACGGAGTATCATTTTTTCCATCAATTTCCGGATACAGGATAGCATTGCAATCGGCCTATAAGAGTTGTGATCAGAAGCTGGTTTCCCTGGTTTTTGGATGGCGATCACCTTCACTTGCCTCCAATCCTGCGGTACAATGTTTTGCTCCAGGAACTTATTGAAGAAGTTCAACAAGCGCCTCTTGGCATTGCCGGGTAGATTCTTCAACAAGTTGAATTTGATTCTATCTAACCCAGGCGCGTTATTGTTACAGTATAGGAGGGCAATCGAAAATTCTGCCATCGTAAAAGGTGATTCTATCGCGTCGTGGCCCGGAGACGCATCGCGAACAATTTTTTGCTTAGGAACAGAGTCCGGACATACTTTCCTGGCAAAATCAAATATCCACCGACTTGAAGACTCCTCGCTTTCGTTGACCGTTACGCGATTCCGCATTCTTCGGGCTGTGTTCCAAAGAGTGCTCATCGATGTCTCCCTCGACGTCTCGTTCACGAACCGACGCCAATATCCGCGTTTCTTTGCTTTAGCCAAACTTTTAAGCTTGGTATCAAGCTCCGAATACCGTAAATAGTCGCCTGGTATACCTCCCTTCTGGAAGGCCAAAAACGCGTCGGATCTTTGCGTGTAGACATCGGAGCACTCTTGATCCCACCACGGAGGGGGAGGCCGTTCTTTGATCGTTACGCCGGGATATTTTTTCGTTTGGGCTTGCAACGCGGCGTCGAGAATCAAGCCCACGAGAAGGTTGTATTCTTAAAGTGGTGGATGATGTTGAATCGACTCGACCGATTTTGAAATCATTTCCTCGTATAACTTCCAATCCACATTCCGTGTGAGGTCATACGGAATGTCAATTGGTCGCATGCGAGTTGACCCGCTAGTAATTGAAATAAGAATAGGCAAATGGTCGCTACCGTGAGGAACGAAGATTACCTTCCATGTGCAATCCAACCGTAGCGACGTCGAACATAAGGATAGATCCAAAGCGCTTGGGCGCGCTGGAGGTTTCGGGATACGTGTCATTTCACCGTTGTTTAAAATAGTCATGTCGAAGTCATCGCAAAGGTTATAGATTAAAGAGGAGCGGTTATCATTGTAAGGGGAACCCCAAGCCACGCCATGAGAGTTGAAGTCTCCCAAAATCAAACGTGGCGAGGGAAAAAGTTCTATTAAATTAAAGAGCAACCGTTGCCCAACCTGTGCTCTGGGAGGAATATATATTGAGGCAATACAAAGCTCTTTACCTTGTATTGTCATTTGACATGCGACAACTTCGATGCCTGGAATCGAGAGGAGGTTACTACGATAGAAAGAATAGCACTTTTTAATCCCTAAAAGTACTCCTCCATATGGGGTGTCTCGATCAAGGCGAATAATATCAAAATCATGGAAGTTGAGATCAATATTTGAAGTAAGCCAAGTTTCACAAAGGGAAAATGCATCGCATTTGTTTTTATTTATCAAAACTTTAAACGAATCAATTTTTGGTAAAATACTTCTACAATTCCACTGTAAGACAGAGATAGAATCGCTGCAAGGGACAGAGATAGAATCGCTGCAAGGAGGGGCCATTGGGCAGTCAACTGCTTCAAAAATGATCTAACTGTTGGGAGGAATGCTGTAAGAAAAATTTTAATTGGATCGGGTACATTGAAAGTTCCAAAAATCCAGTCCACAATGTCAGAAAATTTCACTAATCCAGAGTTTGTTTCATCAACTGGGAGTGCAAAAGGAACAACTGGGGTTTTAGATGTTCCTGGCAGTGCTGGGAACTCCTTCTGGGACTTTAAATTTGCAAGCCCAGGAGCAGTTTGCTTCGGTTTTTCCGCAGCACTGTTTGGTTTGTTTGTAACTTTCATTTCACTTTGAGAAATCTTAGGACCTTTTCTGGGAAATTTAAGAGAGGAAATATTTTTCCTCTTTCTAGACTCCCCAGGATTGGCGTAAGATGTTCCCGCTGGTGAATCGTCAGAATCGGTTTCATCAGAGGACAACAGATCATAAGGGTTTGATGTAATAGGAGAAGTGGTAACGGTCTTCTTCAGCATCTCAGCGTAAGAACGCTTCGAACGCTCTTTGAGAGACCTCTTTATTTTATCCCTGCGCTGCATGTACACCGCACATGTCGAGAGCTCATGCTGACTCTCCCCACAGTGAATGCATTTTTCAGCATTTTTACTGCAGGAATCATCCGCATGATTCTCCCCACACTTGCCACAACGTGCCTTATTGCAGCAGTAGGCGGCGGTGTGGCCTAACTGCTTACAATTCAGGCAGTTCATGACGCGAGGCACATATAATCGCACAGGGAGACGAACCCGGTGGATCGAGACGTGGCTTGGTAGCGTTGACCCGGCGAACGTAACTCGAAACGAGTCTGAGTGAGTGTATACTGTTTCGCCACCGATGATCGATGCTGACCGCTGTTGCTTGCAGTCGAGCACCTTTACATGGGGACATGTGCTATTCTTGAAGCACCCTTCAGCACTTTGCAAAATACACTCGACGGACAGACTCGAATCGGTTATGACACCGTCGATCTCCACGTCTCGTGCGGGTATGTAAACGCGATACTCGCGTGTGAAGAGCTCAGAGCAAGCTATATCGTTGGCCTCTTTCAGGTTACTGACCACGACACGGAGCTTGTTAGGCCGGACCTTGGAAATTTCGGTCACGCCCTTGTACTCCTTCGACAGGTTTTAGAAATCTGCAAGAGGTTCAACTGTTTCGATTTCGGTCCCGCCTTTGGCCGAAAATAGATAGCATAGCTGCCCTAGGCTCCGTCTGGGTAAAGCCTGGGGCGAGGGGGGACTGAAGAATGAACAGGGGAGGGGGTAACAGAAGGGTCAGGGTCAGAGGGGTTCGGGGATGGTGGCGCGGGAGGCGAGAGATCTACATCCATCCCGCTAAGTCTAGCGCACTAGCGCCGACAAGAGCACGTACCTTTTTACTTCTCCCTTCCAGTAAGGTTGGTTGTCCGATCGTTCAAAGTTGCAGCCGTTACAGCCAGCAGCACCAATACAGCAGCACCAAACAGCCACCAGCAGCGAGCCAGGTGTGAGATCACTCCACACAGCGATACAACTCAACTGTCAACTGATGGCTTCCTCTTTTTCTCCTTTTTTTTGTCTCGTCCACTGCTGTATCACAATTCAGCCAGCAGCCAAATCGGCTTACGCACCAGCTGGCAGTCACGATGCGAAACAGTTGCACAAAGGCGCGACCTTGAACCCGGATTAATTTCACTCGACCAGGCAAACAATGCCAACACTTGTTCACACGTCTTTGGTTTTATATTCTATCGGAGCGATCACCAAACACGTCCGATACTGATGCGTGTTCGGCACAGAATCAACCCCCACCACTTTGTCTAGCATGTTTCCAATACTCAGCACACCAGGCATAAAAAATTTCCTCAGCCCTGCTTGCGTTATGTAACATTTGAACGGACTTGGACTTGATTCATAATCAATAAGGAAGCGCTTATTTATAACGTAACGCAAGAATAATAATTGTTGATCTCCTTTCCCCTTTTGCCATGCTTTTTGTTTAAATTTTCCGTATGTGTTGCAACACTTTGCCAACCCAACACTCTTCCCCGTTTCCTGAGCGTTACATAATTTGTAAACGTTCCCTCGCGATATTTCTGTTTTAGATCAGCTTTACTTTACTTGAAACATTGTGGTTCAAAAATTAACGTTTTGGGTCAAAAAATGTTGCGTTACGTCATATTGGACTGAAGGGAACGTCCATTAAATACGTACCGTAAATAAAAACTATTTTCGACCCCCTCTTTCCTCTAGGTAACGCTCTCTGTATAGATCTTCAAAAATCTTTACCTCCCCCTAAGCGTTACGTATTTTTGGGCGATCCCTGTACGACATTGCTGCTTTAGGTAAGTTATATTTAAAATTGAAAAAAAAAATATTTTTTTAATGATTCTATATATTATATACAATTTTATATATAATCGAATCATATATAATCGAGTCAATATATAATCGAGTCTGTATATAATCGAGTCAGACCTGTACTAACAAATTAACATTGAATTCAATACTTTAAATTTGGGCCGAAAGTATACAACCCGGGTCCCTGGATACACTTATGGGTATGGCTTCACTTGAAGGACCTCGTGTGGCTTCTTTTCCGACTAGCAGAACCTTGAACCTTTAAAAGTGGAACGAATATGGCTCCCCCTCCGGAATCGCAGGAGTCAGTCGCTACATCGTCCATTTAGGAAAAAAATCAAGTAAAAAACTACCTTTAATAGTCGTTCTACTCTGCAAGCGTGATACTTCTGCCACTTATCTGCAGCCTATTGCTCCAGCAGAAGGGCTTCGTAACTGCAAGGTTACAGAGTTCTCTTTGGCAAGCTGCTAGTCGTGGGTTTGAATCTTAGTAGTATTCAAGCCATCCGATGTCAACGGACTTAAGCATGGGTTATTTCTCTGGCACCCTACAACCCTTCGTTTACGTTGAATTCCACAAAACCCCGACAAATACCTCTCGACAAAAATAAGTTTCTTCTAAAATGAAACTGGCCAGAGCGACGTCCAGTTGAAACCTCTTCAGGAAATTGTAATTTGCCATAATGGTGATAATGGTAGTGCACAAATTAAGTAATGCTAAAAATCACGATTCCAGACTCCCTTCCCCCCTCGTGTAATAATAAGTAACGTTCGATATGACTTACCTTCCTTTAAATTACGTATCACTGAACAACCAGACCCCTCTTCAAAATTTCAATATCGAGAATTTTCATATTTGAGGATTATTTTCTGTTTTTTTTTTTTTTATTCAAATAAACTCTGCTGCGACCAATGTTTTCTTATATTTTGTGGCATTATCCGAACGTTACTCGTTGTTCGCGCTTAATTTTCTTTTTTCATCACCTTTTTGCAGTTTCACTTATTGAGAAATTACCTGCTTACCTGGAGAGAATCCCTTTCTGAATCCTTTTGATATCGAATGGCCAGATTCTACTAAGATTTGAGCCCATGACCACCCACTTGTCACAACGGACTTGCCAACATGCGAGCTTCGTAGCGTAGCTCTGGCCCTGACGGTGTTAAACAGGGTCTTTTGAAATATTTTAGAATAACGCTGGTGCTATTCATTGCTAGTCTGAGCCTAGAACTAATAATAAAGTGATAAATCAACAAACCATCGATAAAATCCAGCGAGAATAAAATAATACCCTCAGGGGTAATTGGTTTTCTACTAAGCTTCTTGGTATAGTTAGGGCTTGAATGCTTTGAATGCTTAGCTTAGTTCGCGTTTAGACTACAACAATAACGCCGCAGTACTCACTGATTCCCCTTACACGCTAGAGCTTCACAGTTTCCGACAAAGTTGTGGATCATGAAATTTCATTAAACTTTACAGAAGATACACAGCTTCTATCACTTTACAGTTTAGAGATATATAAGTTGAAAATATGTCTGAATTACACTTTTTTGTGACAACTTTGTGAATTCAATAATTTTGTTCCTTGATAAAATTAAGTGAATTTGTCGTTTTCTGCCGAGTATCACAATTTTTTAAGGACTTGAAATAACTTATGCCAAAAACTTTTTCTTAAACTGTCCATAAAATATTTTTATATTCTAACGTTTTTAATGATCATTTTTATCATTTGAGTCCGAATGCTACCATAAGTTTCATGTAAAATGCATTCCTGGATAAAACAAGCCAGTGTACAGTGGTTTAAAACGCAAAAAATGTGATCGTCAGCCTTTTGAGTATTTCTTAAGTTTTATTAAGTCATTTAATAAGTATTTGATTAATTTACCTGAAAGTGAGACAAAATTTTTATTTTTTTTATTTAATTTTCAAATCAAAACGAAGTCTTCAGCAAAGTTGTAGACACTCTTATGTAGGAAAACTTTAGTAAAGACACTTCGGTTCTATCTTGAGTTTCAAGACCACATACAGGTAGTTTTATACACAGACATAATTAAAATTTCTAAAAATCTCGAAATACCAGATAACTTTTTCTGACGTGATTCTAGAGGCCTGCTATGTTCTAGGCATTTTTTTATATTAAAAAAATGCATCATTCTGCCAAGCATACGTTGGCCAAATTCGTAACCTTTTCATAGGACTTTACATTTTAAATAAAAAAATTCACTTTTTCAAACTAAAATTTATCGCAAAGCTGCAAAAACAACAATCTTCACTCGAAAGATGGAGATTAGTACTAGCTTTCCCAGGTAGTTTCACTAGTCTCTTGCGCTCTCTTAAAGACTTGGGCGTTGGGAAAAAAAATGGTTTTTTTTTGGTTTTTCGGCGACATGTTGTTCAATTTATTGCTTAACTTAATTCGCGATTTAGCCCTATAGATAGCGCCACAGTGTCAGTTCCTTTTACACGCTATTTGCTTTGCAGTTCTCGACAAAGTTGTTGATCTTGAAATGATATGAATACTTTATAGGCAGCGCCGGATTTAGGATTGACCTTCCTTCCATTTGTCTGAGTTTCAATAAAGAAAAATGTTTTTCAAAGACATAAGTGAAAGGAAGGTAATAATAGAATTAAGTTGGTTTTATTATAATTTCAGTTATTATCAAGTGTCACGAATTTTTCTGATTTTTTTTTTTTTGACGTAGGACTACGTCTTTGTTTTCTATACTAGATTACACTTTGTGAAAATGAAAATGAAACTGGCAAATGTTGCGTCAGATTTCAAACGGTTATAGCAAGCGTACGACTTAATGCATCTTAGTCATTTATATTTCGGTGGATAGATAAAATGTGTAACAATTTTTTGATATTATGTTCAACATTGTTGCTTTACTGCTTAATGGTGGAAAAAGGTGAAAAGTTCCAAGGTCAAGCTTTCCCATACATTTCCCTTGTTCTTGGCTTGCTTCCCAAGCACAGATAACAATAACATGGACGAAATAAATTCCACTGCCTACATATTTTGACTCAACAAATTGTTTTGGTTTGTTTGTCTTTGTCTAAGCTGCGTGACCACGCCTTAATGGTAAAAATCGACGCTGAACTCGATACAACAGATTGTGTGTGGAAAATTCAGCTTCAGTTTAGTTTGTTCCACAATAGCGACTGCAGTGCAGCTGTTGAAGCTTTGCGACATTGAGAAACGAGAGCTGCATACGAGTCAACTTCCAGGCACCGCGGAGCATGTTACCTGTATTCTGCGCACGACAGCAATAATAACCATTGTACGCTGCAGGATATTTTGCTGGCACAGCTGCTGGAGGGCACAGCGGAGAGCAAATTTTATACGCGGCCTACAAAATAATCGATGCTACCGGTGGTGGTGTGATCATCAGCATTCTGTAGCTACATTTCGAGCTGAAGATTATGAAATCGGTTCTTTTCAGAACTATAAGATGATGAAGATAAGAGTTATGAGAATTTTCACAACTACTACTAGTGTGAAATTTTTATCTATTTCTAAATAATCATTTTTACAATAACGACCAGGACGCACCAAATATAAACGGTAGTGTTACCTATGAATAGTTTATCACAACAAGATATAACCCTCATTTCAAGAATTTGCACTGCTAAATTGAGTGATTTTCCGGTTTAATTGTTTGTTTGTGTTCACTCGAACACCGTTATCAGTCAAATGTTAGAAACGAAAATTAGTTAATCTAAGAACCAGAGTGATTTGCGCATCGGGAAAGCAAAACCTTTCTTTTGATGCTTATGAAAATCACTCAGTAGTATCGGAGGTGTTTTGGTTTGTTCCTCTTTCTTGAAGCTACGTAGCCACGCCTTAATTGCAAAAATCTGCTCTGAACTCGATATAAAAGACTGCGTGTAGAAAATTCAGCTTCAGTTTAGTTTGTTACACATAAGCGAGAGCAGTGCAGCTGTTAAAAGTACGCGACATTGAGAAACGAGAGCTGCATACGAGTCAACTCAAAATATATATGGTGCGATTATCAGCGTTCTGTAGCACGAATTTTTAACTGAATATTATGGAATCGGTTCTTTTCAGAACTATAGATGCTTGAAGAGTTATGAGAATTTTCGCAACTACTACTAGTGTAAAATTTTTATGTATTCATGCATCGTTAGTTTTAAAATAACGACTATCAAAAATAGACGGTAGTGTTACCTATGAACAGTTAAGCGCAGCATATAATAATATTTAGTTTAGCATATATTAAATATTTAGTCCTACGTCACCATTCCATACAACCCCTATAGCTGTATACCTTGTAGTATTTGTATTCGGTCATGAGTCATGAAAATTGGTGCCCCAAAAGTGTGAGGGCCCGGAGACCATGCCCCCCCCCTCTTAAATCTGGCTATGTTTTTGGGAGGCACAAGATTTGATTAGTGTTTTTGTAAAATGAAGGGTGGAAGACAGTGAATATTCATTTAATTTTGGAATTGATTGAAAATATTTCGGGCTGGAATGATATACCTGTAAACTGAAAATTACAATAATGAACGTGGTCTGACAGCATAACAAGCATCAATCAGAATTTCATCATAGCGCGTCAGAGTTTTCTTCAGTCTAAATAAAAATAATAATTCAACTCATTTTTTAAAATAAGTTCCAAAAGTTCGTGCTGCGAATATTATTATTGTCTAGCAGTCTAGCAGTATTGAAATATGAACGACCTTTTGAACTTTTCTGAAACATGAACGTCTGGTTAGTGATTAGCGGAGGTCAGCAACCAAACTCTAATGATGAAATTGCTGTTATTAGATACAAGGCACTAATTAGTATAATCCGCCGCCGTAAATTGGAATGCTTTTGCAAGCAAAACAATCCGAGCACTAATTTAGACACGAAAACCGTTGCGTTGCTCATTACCTACCAAGGATGCTCTGAAATATCCCCCATCGTGAGTATGAAAACCGCACTGCGCTTTACGGAGCAATTTATTAAGCTGCTACAACAGTTCTCGGCACTCAGACTGTAGGATTATATCTCGGTAGCATACCGCAGGCAGGGATAAAGCATCCTCACCGCAGCACGACTGTAAAGTGCACTTTAATGAGCTGCATAGTAACTAGAGCGTTGAAGTTTCGTTTTTTTCCGCTACCGAGCGACGATCCGGAACAGGAAATATGTTATCTGATCTGAGCCATCAAACTTTCCAGCTTTCCGATCGACGGAACTGTCAAAACACACCAGGATCAGTGTACGCACAATACCGCCTTATGTAATCCGAAGCTTACGGAGCATTCTTTTGGCGTTTGATTTACTTCCTCTGTCGTTCGCCGCCGTGACCAAACTTACATCCGTGATCTAGAAAAGATTTAGCGTCGGTCGAACAAACTCTGTCCTCTGTCCTGTCTGTCAGTGCGGGGTGGAACTTTTCCCGCACCGTTCAACCATCAGCGAAAAACTTGTCCAACCAACCGCAAGTTTCGTTCCATTCTGTTCAGTATTGACAGAGTAAAACTGACGTTAAGCTCCTTTCTTCAGTTGACTTGAAGTGGTATGAAGATTTGAGTGATAAGAAAATTTAGTGATGCTGAGATTGCTTTCAACGATAGTGAGTGAGATATGAGAAGTTTAATTCGCGGATGTGTGTTGAACTCTGGTTACAATATGTGAAGAAACCAGTTTAATTGACCAAATCACAAATGAAACCTTAAAACTTAGAAAAAGTTTATACCGGAAAGCTGGAAGCTAGTGAAGAAAGAGGTTACTTATCATTCGATGTGAAACAAACAATTTAGAGCGTCCCCAAAAAGTTGGGTAGCATTTACTAAGAGACAGAGAACACCAAAATAAGCATTTTTCAATAAGCTTCAAAACGGAAAGAAACTTTTTTTCAGCTGACAAGCTTCTCGTTAAATCACCATCAACGTTCGTATGAGAAGTTTGTTTTTTTTTTGTATACCAACCGAGTGAAGAAATTGCAAGTACGACACATTAATTAATGGTGTGAAAAGTTTTGCATCCGTGCGAGGAATCCCATCCGAGGGTCTTCATATTTCAATGGGGGCACATTCGGGGTGCTTTCAAGCCAATTGTAACTTCCCCCTTGGTAGGTTTAATCAAAACTGTTGCCCTCTAAGGCAAGCCATCATCGGTCGGTTTCCGTTGTTGGTGAGGATTACATCACAACCCGGGCGGTAATGAGGGCTTCACGCCTCAAACACAGTTGGCAATGGTCGAGGCCAAGTAGGAGGTAAAAGTTCATTAGCGACCGCCTCGGTTAGCGAAACATCTCGTGAAGCTTTGTTCGAAAGTGTTCTCATTAAAATTCATTTCATTTGACATTACAAGCACTTCCCTAAGTGCTTACGGATTTCACGAGAATCAGTTAGGTTTTATTTCAATTTCAAAACAAAACCGGCGCTAGCTTCAATTCGCAATTATACACCCGAAATGTTGCCAGTAGATGAATATTTGTGTCTACTACCAAGAGACGGGTGCAAAAGGATTGTTCTTAGCTAACCATCCAATCGTCGACGTTTTGCGTGCAGCATATTTCGAGCCAGGGGAATATTAGATATTCAGGCTGAGCTACTTTCGTACGCTATGGAAAGGCTGCATTTGATGTTTCCCGCTATGCTGTGGGAGCATTATGGAATGCTTGGTTAAAAGCGAGATTGGAATCATGTTGTCAATTGAATTAATTGCAGCGTTTCATCGTTTGATCTTGTCTGCTTGCTTGTCAACCCAGTTTCCGTGCAGTCATCCGTGCCGTGCTCGCGGGAGGTTTTAAAGGGGGTTGAAACGCCTAAAACCTGAGCTCCGGAATTTGTTTTCGAAGTCACTTTTTTAAATATCTGAGTGAGCTAGATATTTAACTAATTTAATGCCCGCAGCAAAATTTATTAATTTTTTACTAATGTAACAACAGGCCTCAAACGGCATCAATGATAAAACATAAGGTTAAACAAGACTTAATAGCAGGAATTGCGAGGATCAGAAGATTGCGACGATTTCAACTGTGCGAATATTGTCGTTTTCAACAAGGATATCCGTCAACATTGCGTTCGATCAGGTGGAAATCTGTTGCCGAAGCCACCTGGTCTAGCGACAGTGTTTCCTTTACGAAAATACTGCTGAATTTTCTCGAAAAATCAATTAAAACTAAATTAACTGAAATTCAACACAAAGAAAAATCGGAATTATTTATGGCGTTATAAAATATACTAAACTCATGAGAGGAAGTAAATATTTTACAATGAAAATGAGTGGAATTTTTAAACTTTCCACCATTAAAAAAGCCTTAACTTATGTTGCCTTAACAATGTCATCTGTGATTCACCCGTGTGCTAAGTTAGTAACTAAAAAAATGTAATACGAATGTGGTTAGCAAAAAATTTTTTATCTTTTCTTAATTATACATCGGTACCTTTCTTTATTATCGAAACTCCTTTAGAATCACTAGAATTAAAATCCGCCGTAATGAAAAAGTTTCCAATTTAGAATCCGATGACAAACATTTTTCAATTGTTAATGTCCTTATTATTTCTAAAAGATTGTAATGCTGGAAATTGGTTAGTACTTCAAATTTTTTGTGAAATTTGTTCTCATTTGTTACCTGAGATATTGTACCGTGGAATGTTTTATTATCAAACTATAAATAATAATGATTAATTGTTGACCTCATACTCGGGGATATTTTTGTGATTATGGGAAAGCAGTTTTTGTTATTGAAATGAATAAATCGTGTAGTTTCGATTTCGCACCTAAAAAATAAAATAAAAATTCTTTTATCTGCATAATAGGTAGCGGTCGGGTGATGTGATTCGAAATATAAAATTTGTTTTTATAATAGGCGGAAAAAATATGCAGGCTGTAGACTACCACTGGTCGACAAAAACGAAAATAATGCTACCCTAAAGCTCAAACAGTTGCCCTAAAAAGATTATAGCTTTTCAACAAATGTGATTTTTTGTGCCTCCAGCCAGTGTAGAAAAGTTAACTTACATCAAAGTGTCTCCAAAATTCACGGGAATGGTTAAAAAGCTATAATCTTTCATTTTTTCCAGTTTGATCATAATGGTATAGCGTAAAATCGTACGTGCCTTGCGCCGTTTTGAATGCATGCATTGTTACTTGCACCAAACATATCTTGAACACAAATGTCTCACACAACGCAGGAAAACTTTCTCAAACTTTTGGTTTAAAATTTAGCATATCTTGTCAATTGCAAAACGAAGAAAAACTTAATAAAAAATAATTGGAATAGGCGACTAATCAATAGGGTGTCCCAAAAAAATCGATGTTGAAAAAGTCAAGGTGCTCAGACCTAAATTGAAAGATAATGTTATTTATAGCATTTTTGTAGAACATTTCGACTTTCTAAAAGGTAGTTTTCAAGTTGCCCAAACGTGATTTATAAAAAAATGACTTTTTTAAGCTACAAACCCACTTTTTTGCACAAAAACAAAAAAAAAGAACTGAAATTTTCATTGCAAAGCGGTATCATGGAAAAAGGTACTTGATATCTTATCGAGGAGCTGAGATATTGGCATTTTTCTATGTGATGGAAAACTATGCATTTTAACAAACATGTAAAATGTTTTATTTTGGGAGATAAAAAATAACAATGTTCAGAAAACAAATGCATTTTTGGATGGTTGATAACTTAGTAGAAGGTTTCAAAATTTGGAAAAATTTGCGAAAAAAGTTAGAACGAAAATTGTGATTTTTAGTGCCTTTTAATAGGAAAGTCAATATTGCTCGTAATATGTAAGAGATAGAAACATGATGTCTTCGGTAAAGTTTCTTGTTTTACGATAACCTAAAACTTTGTCGAAGACACCTTGCGTCTATTTCATTCTGATTAAAAAGTAAATTTTTGCCTTTCTCCTAGAAAGGTATAGCAATCACTTGCGAAACCAAAAGGCATATATCACTCGACTCAGCTCGACGAGCTGAGCATTTTCTGTATGTATGTGTGTGTGTATGTGTGTGTATGTGTGTGTATGTGCAGATTTTTATTCTCACTCACTTTTCTCAGAGATGGCTGGACCGATTTTCATGAAATTAATTGCAAATGAAAGGTCTAGTTGCCCCATAAGACTCTATTAAATTTCATTACAATCGGATTTTTAGTTTAGAGGTTTCGTATCAAAATGTAAAAATCATGGAACATCATTATCTCGAAAACTACACAACCGATTTGAACAAAATTGGTTTCAAATGAACGGGCTACCTGAAAAACCCTTAACTTTTAAATATCTCAAAGATTGGACATATGGTTCAAAAGTTATGAAAAGAAACGTGTTCTGAAGACTGTTCAATCTCACTCATGTTTCTCAGAGATGGCTGGACCGATCTTCATAAAACGGTGTCAAATGGAAGGTCTAGTTGCCCCATGAGACCCTATTGATTTGTAGAAACCAGAAGTTGCCATCCTGCAACTCATGATGGTGTCTGAGGTCAATTTTTAGCTTCTTGCAACATTCTGGCTCCGGAGATACTTATATTGGGTGTTATTTGATCACTTTAGGCTGTTTTTCAGAAACCGAAAGTCGTGATTTTGGACTTTAAAATTGCCTGTGAAATCAATTTCTATCATCTGGGAGATATTCTGGTTCCGAAAACATTCATATTGAATGCTATTGGGTCATTTCCGGATGTTTGCCAGACATCGGAAGCCACCATTTTAAAATTCACGATTGTGTCTGTGATCAATTTTTAGCTTCTGTGCATCTTTCTGATATCGCAGATACTCATATTTAATGGGAATCGTCCATTTCAGGCTGTTTTTCAGAAACTGGAAGTTGCAATCTTACAATTCAAAATGTTGTCTGAAGTCGATTTCGGAAATACCCATATTGGGTGCTATTTGGTCGTTTTCCACTGTTTTTCCGAAACCGGAAGTTGCCATTTTGGATTACATAATGGCATTTGGAGACAATTTCTGGATTGAATGTCATACTGGTTAAAGAAACACTCATATTGGGTGGTATATGGTCATTTTCAGCTGTTTTCCAGAAAAAATATGTTGCCTGAGGTCGATTATGGAACATATTTGTTACCACTAAAACATTCACCTGCCAAATATGGTTCCATTTAGTTGATTAGTTCGCGAGATGTGCAGAAATTTGTGCACCACTATGGACAGATTTGTATTTTCTTGATTGGTTATTGAGCTGAGCGAAATTCGTGTTTCATTTGTATGGGACCCCTCATTTATAGAAGAGGAAAGGGTGTCAAGCCATTATGCACATATTTGTTACTTCTAAAAACATTTACCTGCCAAATTTGGTTTCATTTAGTTGGGTAACTCTCGAGATGTGCAGCAATTTGTGTTGAATTTGTATGCAACCCCTCCCTTCCAGAAAATGGAGGGGTATTAAACCATTATGCACATATTTGTTACCTCCAAAAACATTTACATGCTAAATTTGGTTCCATTTTCTCGGTTAGTTTTCGAGATATGCAGAAATTTGTGTTTTACTTGTATGGCACCCGCCCTTCAAAAGAAGGAGGGGTGTCAAAGCATTATGGACATATTTTTAACCATTCAAAAAATTTACCTGCCAGATTTGGTTCCATTTAGTTGATTAGTTCTCGAGATGTGCAGAAATGTGTGTTAAATTTGTATGGAACCCCTCCCTTCCCGAAAAGGGAGGGGCGTCCAACTATTATGGACATATTTTTTACCCCTTAAAACATCCACATGCCAAATTCGGTTTCACTTGCTTGGTTTGTTCTTGAGTTGTGCAGAAATTTATGTTTCATTTGTATGGGACTCCTCCCTTCCAGAAGAGGGAGGGGTCTCAAACTATCAAAAGAACCTTGATCGGCACCAAAAACCCCTACATACAAATTTTCACTTCGATCGGTTCGGTAGTTTTCAAGCCTATATGGATCAAACAGACAGACAGACCGGACTGCATTTTTACATGTATAGATTACAGCATCAATTTTTTAGAACCTAAAGGGTGAATATACATTTACTGAATTGAAGCGTTCATGTAAATCTATTTTTACAAATAATAAGTTTAAATGAGAAAGGCTGGGTCTGACCGCTAGGTGGATTAATTAAGGTTTTTATCTCACTCATTGGTGGATTAATCACCCTTCTTTTTACATTAAAAGATACATTTTTGAATATACTGAAACTTCTCCGAACATACCTCATGGCTATAATCAACATTTGAATCACTATTTAGGAAATTATACGCACAAACGCAGAATAAAACACTGTGCAATGGAGACAATGAGCTTTAGTGGCATATTTGAAAAAATGCATAGTTTTCCATCACATGTAAAAACGGCGATATCTCAGCACCCCGATAAGATATCAAGGATCTTTTTTCATGTTGATTTTCGTCTTGAATTCCGCTTTGCTGTAAAAATTTCAGTTCTTGACCAAAAAAAATTTTATGTGTTTTGAAGGGTTTTATCCAAAAATTATTAGAAAAATTATTTTTTTGTGATGTTTATTGGGCTCAAAAAACTGAATACAATGCTGAACCAAACCAGGCAAAATATTCAAAAACAACCCCACAAAAATAAAAAAAATATACGAAAAAATGTAGGAAACGAACAGTATTGAAAAAAGTGCAAAAAAGTGGGTTTATAGCTTACAAAAGTCATTTTTTTTATAAATCACGTTTGGGCAACCTACAAACGACCTTTTAGAAAGTCGAAATGTTCTACAAAAATGCCATAAAAAACATTATCTTTCAATTTAGGGCTGAGCACCTTGACTTTTTCAACATTGATTTTTTTCGGGACACCCTACTAATCAATAACAAGCTCGTTTTCTGTTCGTGATGATAGAGGCTCCACCTTTTTTGCAAGCTGTGCCATTCTTTCGGTTTTACAAGACGCAAAAAAATTTTATTCCGTATGTAATACGAATGCACGAAATTGCCTAAAAGTGATTCTAAAGGCAAGAAAAGGCCAAAATAGAAAATCATCCCAGATTAAGCTCAGAATCGCCTAAAAGTGCATCTAAAGGCCAGAAAAGGTCAAAATAGAGAATCATCCCAGATTAAGCTCAGAATCGCCTAAAGTGCATCTAAAGGCCAGAAAAGGTCAAAATAGAGAATCATCCCAGATTAAGCTCAGAATCGCCTAAAAGTGCATCTAAAGGCCAGAAAAGGTCAAAATAGAGAATCATCCCAGATTAAGCTCAGAATCGCCTAAAGTGCATCTAAAGGCCAGAAAAGGTCAAAATAGAAAATGATCCCAAATTGAGCTCAGAATCGCCTAAAAGTGATTCCTAAAGCCAGAAAAGACCAATATAGAAAATGATCCCAAATTAAGCTCAGAATCGCCGAAAAGTGCTCCTGAAGGCCAGAAAAGGCCGCCGAAAAGTGCTTCTAAAGGCCAGTAAAGGCCAAAATAGAAAATGATCCCAAATTGAGCTCAGAATCGCGGAAAAGTGCTTCTAAAGGCTAGAAAAGGCCAAAATAGAAAATGATCCCCAATTTAGCTCAGAATCGCCGAAAAGGCCAAAATTGGAATAGGAAAGGCCTCAAATTGAGCTCAGAATCGCTGAAAAGTGCTTGTGAAGGCAGGAAAAGGCCAAAATAGAAAATGATCCCAAATTGAGCTCAGAATCGCCGAAAAGTGATTCTAAAGGCCAGAAAAGGCCAATATAGAAAATGATCCCAAATTGGGCTCAGAATTGCCTAAAAGTGATTCTAAAGGCAAGAAAAGGCCAAAATAGAAAATAGTCCCAAATTGAGATCACGATTACCTAAAAAAGCTTCTAAAGGCCAGAAAAGGCCAAAATAGTAAATGATCCCAAATTGAACTCAGAATCGCCAAAAAGTGCACCTAAAAGCCAGAAAAGGCCAAAATAGAAAATGATCCCAAATTAAGCTAAAAATCGTCGAAAAGTAACAAGTAACGAAAAGTGACAAATCTATTACTTTACAAGTAATAAAATACTTCTCCTGTTGAGTAACAACAGTACGTACAAAATTAAATGTATTCGACCTTTCGATGGTAAAAAGTGTTCGAAGAAGCTGCGGAAACTATCGGATAATAATATCCAAAACTTGAAAGCGATGAAGTATTCCGAGTCATCGCAACTAACTAACGAGTTTCGTATTTGTACGTCATGTCGTTTGCATGTAGAGAAACTAGCTCTTTCTACGCGTCTTATTTTTAAAACCGTCTGATAGCGGGAATCGTCGCTGAGTTACGCATGTTAGATTTCAATAGGGTCAGAATCAAAATGATTGATTATATTACAAAAAAGCGCGTTGGATTTGTATCATGCTCTTAGCAATAATTTATAACAATAACAGAAAAAACACCCTGTTCAGAGCAGAATCGGGCTTTCGGCTGTATTCTAGTCAAGCACCACACAGGACATAAATTACATAACTTTTGTGTTTTTTATTTTACTATCACCAAATTTTGACAGATAGTAATAAATATTGTCGTCTTCAATGCGTAAAAAAATTAGATTTTTCAAAGAGGTACTTTTTAAGATATTTTAAATTTTGTTACAATTTGGAATCTTTGGTCCATAAAAATTTTATTACCAACAACTTTGCTGGAGACACCATTTCAATCAAACAAGTCGTTTTTCTGATACAAAATGTTTCATTCATTAGTCACACTTTTGGATAGGCCCTTTTGAAACAGCAGTCGTGAGTCTACATGAAGAGCTGATAGTATAGAATGACCTCTTTATCAACTGGAAACAACTGTGCAAAGTTTGAGCGAAATCGGAAATGGTCGATCAGAATCGATTTGCGAAGTAGCGTGGACTTGCTCTATAGTAAACTTTTCAATTTTCTTGACAATTTGCGATTATGCGGGTCATTCATACAAATAATTGTTCCGAAGACACTATTAAGCTCGGACGAAGAGGATAGGCGCTATGGAATTAAGTTCCACTTTTTGCCTTATTGGACCACCCAAGTAACAAAACTGGTTTTATGAAAGTTTTATAGTGCTGTTTTAGCTTTATTAAGCGCTGTAAAACTTTGATAAAACCAATATTGTTACTAGGGCACCGTGCAACGCCGTGCCGAAGTCCCCAATGGGATCCGAATGAGCCCAATGATCTATCCGAAATCCTCACATAGCACTGGTATCCTTGTTCAGTTTGATTTGCTTCCCAGGAAAGCCGTTGAGCTCTTTCCGGTCAATTGTATAATGTGCGGATTCAAAAACGTTTCGGCATAGGGACTTTATAGGCACGACACTTTTAGAGGATCTGCCGTGAAGAAAAAATCTGATCCCCCCGAAGCCAGCTTGATAACTTCTCACTAATCTATTTACTAGTGGCGACAAACGTTGGAAGATGACTTTGGAAAAAATTTTGTAGGCGGCATCCAGGATGGTGATGGCGAGGCCTTTGTTGTAGATAGGACATGAAACCCGTCGGGATGCGGTATATTTTTCCAAATCTGTATCATATTTCCAGTTCGCTTATTTCTAGCTTTCCCTACTGCACACATTGTCTACTCAATGAACTTGAATGTTAACGGGTAAAACCCGTTGTTAAAAACAGAAATTTAGTTCGAAAAACTTTCGTGTTCCATGAGAGTGATTCAGCTGTTCTAGTTCAGCGAACTTCATCACTTCCAGGCGGCGTTTCTCCAGGAATAGTTGGTTTAGGTGGCTGCTCTTTTATCTATATTGCTTTACCTTCTGACGGGTAGCCTTAGGCGACAGCAGTATCCACGCAGCGTTAATCTCGTCCAACATCTGCCGACATTCTTCGTCGAACCACTCATTCCGTGGGTTTTGTTCCACATGCCTGGTGATGGCTTTTTTAACGGTGCTACAACAGTCTTCGAGAGAGGTTTCAGTCAGCTTGTCCTCTTCCGGTAGAGATGCTTCGAACGAATGCGCGTAGTTTTCAGCAACATCGATTTGGTGTTGTCGGGCGCAGGTACCGAGTGTTGTTCACAATGAATCTTTACCATCACTACTATCACTAGTGATTTCGAATTGATGTTGACGGTAGGTCCTGACGTTGTTGATATCCGAGAAGTGTCGACCATTTATCAATACGTGTTCGATTTGCAATGCTGTCTGATTCAATGACTTCCAGGAGTATCGGTGAAGATGGTTGTGCCGGAATCGCACTCTAGCTGCGTGTAGAATTCATCCTAATCATCATCGGTGAGGGCCGCGCACTTTGTTGATGCTGACATTGAAGAACCGGCTTTTTGGCACATGTGTATTGCCGCAGTGCTCGTAGATGGTATGACCATGCGGCTCTTCAATTCATCAGTAAGTCCTTGGGTGCTTCCTATAGAATCAAGAGACCGGCAGTTCCCTGTTCTGTTCAGCTAAAGACCAACGTGGTACCGCTGTTAAAGGTCCCGGATACCACTAGCACTTTTTCTTTACCATGTTTAGAGTCCTGAGGGCACTGCCACCTCCACAATCGGACTCAGAAGAACACCGTACTCCAAATTTCACATCAGGCTGGCGCCTAATTGGCAATAAAAAAGTATGGAAACGCGACTGGACTGAATATGACGCCAGACAGCGTAAAAGACGCATGCAGGAAAAGCAAGCAGAAAAGGCCGCTCGTAAACGTATGCAGCAACGCAAACGCCAGCAGGAAAACTCAAACCCTATCAGCATAAGTAACAACACCTATAAACACGGAATAAACCATTTCGCCTGCAACTCAAAGAAAACTCAAATTGCTGAAATGCCAAAACAACCACTACCCTCGGACAAAGACCTCCTGGCAGCTGCACGCGTTCAATCTGCTGGGCCGCCGAATTCAGACATAACATCAAAATTTTTAAATTTCCAAAAAGGCGAAACTATCAACCCATATCGGACAGAAAAAAATGCAACTAACAATGAAAATTCTGCACCGGCTCCTGCCAGCAACGCCAGCATACAATCAGCACCGCAAGACAGCCAATTTGAACTTGACCCCATGCGTCCACCAATCGTCCGACTCACGCAGCAATCATCGAATGGCGACGAGCGCTTTTTGAAGGCTAGACTCCGCGACCCAAGAGTTATGCATATTACATGCCTATATCTCGCATACATGAAGGACCAACCATCATCTGTATGCGTAGAAGGAATTACACCAACCAGTATAAGAATATTCTCGCATCCGAAGGACTGCCGACATCTCCAGAACAACTCCAACGCGTCTTTATTGAAGTCCATCAGGAATATGGACTCACGCCAGCCGAAGCAGTAGCCGACCTTCAATCATATCGTCATTTTTTATCAAATGAACGCACGCATCGTCTTCAACAACTTCGCGAAAGTGTAAATAAATTTAGTACAAATTTTCGCAAGTAAGGACGCCCTCTTCTGAGGCAGAACCATTTTATTTTAACATAAGTAATAACTTGACTAACACTTCTTCGCTTCCTCGACAGAATGCGACTGAAATTCTTATCTATTGTCAGAATTTCAATCGCATGAAAAGCCCAAGCAAAATGAATGAAATTCAACAAAATCTATTGTCGTCATCTTTTAAAATAATTTTAGGAACTGAAAGTAGCTGGGACGCAAGCGTAAGAAGCGAAGAAGTATTTGGAAACAATTATAATGTATTCCGGCACGATCGGAATTTGTCTACCAGTCAAAAAAAGTCAGGCGGTGGTGTCCTCATTGCCATTAATGTAGACTTTACTTCTGAAGAAATAATATCCGTCAAATATAAAGAATTTGAACACGTATGGGCCAAAGCATTTATTGCTGGCGAAGAACATATCTTTTGTTCCGTGTACTTTCCACCGGAACATGCTCATAAACATTCGTATGAATTATTTTCCAAAACTCTAGAATCTATTATGTCTAACATGAAACCAGAAGTAAAACTGCATGTCTATGGCGACTTCAACCAACGTAATGCAGACTTTATTGTAGACATTGAAAATGAATCTATCTTACTCCCAGTCGTAGGCGAAAACGAAACACTGCAGTATCTTTTTGGCAAATCCTCAGAACTCGGTCTATGTCAAATCAATCATGTCAAAAACAAACAAAATGCATATTTAGACCTATTATTCACAAACTGCACTGAAGACTTCTGTGTAGATGCATCATTGACTCCCATCTGGAAAAATGAAGCATTTCACACAGCAACTGAATATTCAATAGTAATGAATAACACTTCGTACCCTAGCGACTGCGAGTACGAGGATGTACCGGAATACCACAAAACTGACTTCGAACAAGTCACACGTAGACTTCGCATAATAAATTGGCGTAGTATAATTTGTAAAGAACGAAATGTCAACAAGTAACAAAATTTTATGAAATAATTAATCAAATTATATCAGAAAATGTACCTCTAAAAAAAAGAAGACGAACGAACACCAACAAATATCCAGTGTGGTTTAATCCAAGAACCTAAAAAATAGAAAACAAAAAGCACATAAAATATACAAAAAAGACAACAATAGCGAAAATCTTCAAAATTACCAAGAAATTTGCTGTCAACTTGACGCAGCCATTAAAATTGCACATGAAGAACATAATCGTAAAATCGAACATCAAATAAAGTCTTGCCCTAAGAACTTCTTTAATTACGTAAAAACCAAACTAAAAAGTAACAACTTTCCATCACGAATGCATCTTGACAGTAATGTAGGACAAACTAGTAATGAAATATGTAGTCTTTTTGCCACTTTTTTCAAGAAATTCACACCACATATGAAGAAACAGATCGCGACCGCGAATACTTCTCGTATTTTCCTGAATTTTCGAATTCTTTATCAGTCAATCAAATATCTGAATTCGAAATTCAAAACGCACTTAAAAATTTAGACGCTACGAAAGGTCCTGGACCTGACAGAATAGCTCCAATTTTTCTCAAAAACTTGGCAGAAGAACTATCTACACCCTTACAACACCTTTTTAACATGTCCCTGAAGAATGGAATTTTTCCAGAACTCTGGAAAACTTCATATTAAGTGCCAATTTTCAAATCTGGCGCTAAATCTGACATTCGTAATTATCGTGGAATTGCCATTATTTCATGCATTCCAAAATTATTTGAATCAATAATTAATAAAAAAAATCTTTCAACAAGTAAAACACCAAATTACAACTCAACAGCACGGCTTTTACAAAGGCCGATCAACTACCACAAATCTTTTGGAATTCATAACTTTCACTCTGACTGTAATGGACAACGGTAACCACGTAGAAGCTCTTTATACGGACTTTAGCATGGCATTTGACAGAATCGACATACCATTATTGCTCTTCAAGCTCGAAAAATACGTAACTGAAACAAAATTTTTGGAATGGCTGCAGTCATGCTTAACAAAACGAACACAAATAGTCCGCTTTCAAAATTCTTTTTCAAACCCAATAGAAGTAACTTCTGGGGTTCCTCAAGGCTCCCACCTGGGCCCTCTTCTTTTTATATTATACGTAAATGACATTTCCTTTCTTCTTAAGTCAATACATGTGTTTGTATATGCTGATGACATGAAGCTCTTTATAGAAATAACCAATGCAGAAGACTTCGAAATATTCCAGAATGAAATTAATGTATTCTACACTTGGTGCAACAAAAGCCTATTACAACTCAACATTAAAAAATGTAATTCAATAGCCTTTAGCAGAAAAACAGTAACACCACCCACAAACTTTTTTTTAGGAAACCAACCAGTAGAAAAATGCAAAATCGTAAGGGACCTAGGCGTAATCTTAGACTCCAAACTTACATTCATAGAACATTATAATACAATTATCAACAAAACAAATAGTATGCTGGGCTTTATAAAACGCTTCGACCACAATTTTCAAGAC
The DNA here is from genome assembly GCF_029784165.1 of Wyeomyia smithii. Taxonomy (NCBI): domain Eukaryota; kingdom Metazoa; phylum Arthropoda; class Insecta; order Diptera; family Culicidae; genus Wyeomyia; species Wyeomyia smithii. The sequence goes on along the minus strand of NC_073696.1, from coordinate 263,944,681 downwards.
CCATATACAATCAAACTATTATATATTACATACATCCGACCAATTCTGGAATACTGTAGCATTGTATGGAATCCCTATATTGCCCCACATGAAGAACGCATTGAATCTGTCCAAAAACAATTTCTTTTGTACGCGCTTCGTAAGCTAAATTGGACATCATTTCCCTAACCATCATATGAAGCACGCTGCATGCTTATAGACATACAAGCACTTAAAGAACGCCGCGATCTTTCAATGCTTTATTTTATCAATTTTATCAATCGTAAAATATTGTCGGAAAATTCTCACAGAACCAACAACTAAAAAAATGGCCCAATAAATCGCATGATGCGTCACTATAATCAGCACTGCGAAAATATCGACATCACCATGGGCAGAAATCAAATAAAAAATAGACTAACTACTGGAAATAATGTATAGAATATAAGAAAACATTGTATTATTATAACTGTAGTCTACATTTGCTTGACGAAATGAATAAATAAATAAATAAATAACAAGACGGTAGTTCAGCCGCTCCTAATATAAAGAACAGACGCTGTTTCGAGCCGCTCCCAACATTTTCTTGGATTGACTTCCTTAGGGAGCCCTTCCCTAAGGTTACTCGTACACCAAGAAGCAAAAGGATACCTTATACAGATCTCTTTTATACCTGCAGGTATGGGATGTACCAATTATCCAGCCGTTCACCGACCGAATTCAACAATAAGTTCTATCGTAATGAGGAGACTGTATAATTAATTCTAGACAGCTTTAAAGGTCTTCAGGAAATTATACAAAATAACGTATAAAAGATAGAATACCCTATTCGTGCCCAAAAATGCACTTGAAATAGCTGTTATTCGTGTGTAAGTCGATCGATTCTTCTCTGCCAGAAGCTGCCAGTAAAAAAAAATGGACAAGTAGAATCTATAGTGCATTACATTGTATTTTATCTATACCAGTTGAAATGTGTGTTTTTAAAAAAGTTCAATTTTTAGCTCGAGCTAATATTTTGAAATTTGGTATGGTATTTATTGGTATTGGTATTTATCAAAAAAAGGCAGAGCCTTAGAACGAAAACATCATAAATTCACCGTAATAATTTGCGTATATGTAAAAAAAAGGTGTGAATTTAATTGGTTTCCGAATTGTTTTTGCATCACTCTAATAATTAGGCGAAGTGAGGGTTTAATATTTTCTTGCTATATTCGAAAACTTAAAAACACCTAAAAACCCTCCCGAATAAAACTCCTGCACACGGCTATGCGGATTGTTCTATCGCAAGCCATCAGTCTGAACACTTTGCGTGGTTCCCTGAAGCCTTCAAGGACCGCTGACTATGCGGTGTATTTGCGAGAAATTAGTTTCGGAATGTAGATACATCGCCTGCCGGGTGATTTTGATGCAATTTGTAATCAAGTGGAAATGATGTCTGATTAAGACACAGGAAAAGTAGAACCCACTTTCTACATGAAAAAATAATGACCTAATGTATTTAATCAATCACGAACATTTTTTTGGCATACGCATTATTATTTATATTGGTAATCATTCGGCTAAACGTGTTAAATTTCCTCAAAAAAGGGCTGTACAAAGCTTTGCAATAACATCACAGGCTTAAAGTAACTACGACTTCGCAGCAATTAACGCTCACACTGCTGACCAGCAATAGCTGCACTCTTGGGAGAATGGAATAATCAAAACACCTCCACTTCCGGTGCTTCCTGCTAGCAAAGTTTGTACCGGCCGACCGGCGAAAGTGCTAAAAGCAACCGCTTACCCAAATGAAGTCCCGTCGCTCTTTCATGCGGCCACCAAATTATGCGGAAGTAATGCAATTCCGTCGGAAAGCATTCCAAGCGTCAGCGTCAAACTCGGTGTGCAAGGCGATCGTCATTTGCACACCAAATAAGTTCAACGCTTCGTCCCCGTTGACCGACCTCAAGATGGCCTGGAGGCCCACCAAATGATGGCAAGAGCTTGGAAGACTGCTGCTGCTACTACTACTATACACTAGAACAGGTCGCGTTGTTCGTCGGTGCCGACCTCAGTAGCGCCGTCGTCGTCGTTGCTAATGAATTAAATTCGTAGTGGAAATTTATTCACTCTTGCCTGCAGACCTGGTTGTGGACTCGGTTGCGATGGTTTTCCCATTGCGAGGACACGCCGTTCTCGGTTGTTCTACTCGGTTGGCCCGCCAGCACTGGCTGAGCAGCATTATGTATAGCAAAGCCTAGGACCTAAATGAGCGGGAAGCTGATGGAAGCCACTGCTACTGGCATTCTAGCATAAAGCAAATTTGCTGCTGTTGCTGGTGCTTGGAAATGTTAATGTTTGCTAGCCACTATAGTTTCCAAGGATTGTGCACAAATTTGTTTGTTCCTACGGCGGAGTACAACGAGGAAAGAGCTGCGTGCGGTTTTTCGCTCGATGAACAGCGGAAGAATGTCCGACGGTTTTTCAGCTACCTCAAAGCGTTCTTGACGAATGATGGGATGAAAGTTTCAGTTTCTTGTTAATGTAAAACTAAAACTCATCATCAGTTAGAAATCAGTTGGATTTAAGTTCCATGAAAACATAAACCAGATGCATTACAACGCAATGACAAGTCGTTTTTTATAAGAATGGAAATTTCCCAAATATCTACGCATATTTTCTGAGTCGTACCTTTCTTCCGAACAAAGAACATATTATCCACAGACTGCGTGACAAAGCCACACAACCAAAAACAGTCCGAATCTTTCAAGCGTAAGAAAAGGTGTCACAACGCAAGCAGAACCCCATCGTTGTCGTGTTGAGATCCAATCTGTGTTGAGAGTTTATTTTTGCCGGGTCAATGTTCTACGTTTCGGGTAAGCAAACGGTAGCCAGACTGATGATTTGTGTGCAAATTCTGCTGGAAAAAATGTGAGCATATGAAACAGCGACACATATTTGAGCTTTTTTTTCTCTCACCTCGCATGACTAAATCACGGTAGACACATTGCCGGTTGACCGGGAAAAAAAACAATACCCGACGATCCGGAAGAGTTACCGCCATCCGGTGCGCTTCGAAAGTATTGATTAATGTGATGTGATCTTTACTGGAGAACATCATAACGTTTGGCGTTATATTTTACAAACACTTTATTTTTTCGCTAATGACGATGATCTTCGTTAAGGTCATGTCAATATTGGAGAATATCCAAAATACATGTACTAAGCTACGAGTGTAAGCAAACTACGATTTGCCAGTTCCGTCATGAAGGCGTGTGTGAGCAAACCGGAAGCACATAAAACGCCTGCGATGCATGCTTTTGATGCATGGTGAATATGTCGAATATTTGGATAACCTCATTCGAATCGACACATTTTTCCTCCCAACATGACATGACAGACGTGTACCAGGAAAGCAAAAAAATAGTTCACTTCCTGATCCCTCGATTTCGTTTCCCTAGATAGAAGTTGCGCTATTTTGCAGTTCCTTGATTGAGTGAAATCAATACACATAAAGGTAAGCTTCTATGACACATTCCAACTTAGGGCGCTAATATATGGAATTATCTACTCGCCACTCCTCAGCGGTACTGCAGTACGGAAACTCGGTCACCGTGTGCTAGCCAAAAATGCTACGAAATATTACCGAGCCCCGAATGTAAACGGTTCGGAACAGACGGAGGGGGTGCCGGGCCGTGACACTCATATGAGCCGTTTCCAAGTGGATTGGACTGCAACATCTCGCATCCAATTTCCGGTCCGCGCCCTGAAGAGGACATCGGTAAACAGAATCGATTGACACGGCAGCTAGGGTGGGTCCGCTTCGGGAACTAGTTTGAATGCTTGGCAGCGCGACTTATGTTTACCAACGAACTAATTTTCGCCACTAATCTTTAACCTTCAGCGGAATATTGCTGTTTTGAGAGCGATCAAATATTAGTTTCAGTTTATATATAAACCAGGTAAAACATTTCAACATTGAGGCGAAAACCACGTGGTATAGCGTCCCAGAAATGTCGGAAGGTGATGGGATTAAACTAGTTTTGACGTTAAATAACGTCTTACTTTAGTAGGGTGGCATTCCAAAAAATCGAGAATGGAATGAAACGACAGAATGAACGATTTCAAACGCTTACTACTTTGTTACCACTGAACGGATTTTAGTCATTAATATCTCGTTGGATAGTAAACAAATTTCTCAAGTTCACGAATCATTTTTACTTTAACATTTTTGCCTTTCTCATAGAAAGGTATAGCAATCACTGGAAAAACCAAAGGTATAAAAGAGCTTCAGAGGGTCGAATCTCGTATATCAATCGACTTAGTTCGACGAGCTGAGCATTTTCTGTATGTGTGTGTGTGTGTGTGTATATGTGTGTGTGTATGTATGTAACGGTCACCCAATCTCACTCGATTTTCTCAGAGATGGCTGGACCGATTTTCATGAAACTAATCGCAAATGAAAGGTTCAGTTGCCCCATAGAACCCTATTGAATTTTATTGTAATCGGATTTTTAGTTTCGAGGTTATGTATCAAAATCACAAAACTTCAATATCTCAGTAACTACTCAACCGATTTGAACAAAATTGGTATCAAAAGAACGGGATTGTTTTTTGGACCATTTTCAAATAAACTTTTTAGTGTTTGGACATGTAGTTCAAAAGTTATGCAAAGAAATGTGTTTCGAAGACTGTTTAATCTCACTCACTTTTCTCAGAGATGGCTGGACCGATTTTCACAAAATTAGTGGCATATGGAAGGTCTTGTTGCCCCATAAAACTCTAATGAGTTTTATTGTAATTGGACTTCAACTTTGTTCGTTATATATAATAATGTGAAATCAGGTTATGAAAAGAAACATTATCCTGAGACTACTTGAACTCACCCACTTTTCTCAGAGATGGCTGGACCTATTTTTATGAAATAAGTTGCAAATGAAAGGTCTAGTTGCCTAGTAAGACCCTATTGAATTTTATTATAATAGGACCGTAACTTTGTCTTTTATGTAACGAAATGTGAAAATCACGAAACTTCATTATCTCAGAAACTACCCAACCGATTGGAACAAAACAGGTATCAAATGAACATGCTGTCTTCAGAACCGTCGATGATTTTTACAATGAATAAACATGTGGTCCAGAAGTTATGAATATAAACGTTTTCCGATGAGTTTATATCATTCACGAATTCTTGCTTTTCTTCAAGGAAGGTATAACTATCTCTGGCAAAACCGAAGGTATACAAGTGCTCCAAACGGTCGAATGGCATATATCACCCAACTCAACTCAACTCAATGAGCTTAGCATTTTCTGTATGTGTGTGTGTGTGTGCAAAATTTCAACTTCACTTGATTTGCTCAGAGATGACTGGACCGATTTACAAAAAAAATTCAAATGAAAGGTCTAGTTGCCCCATGAAACCCTATTGGATTATATTGTAATCGGATTTTTAGTTTATATGTTATGTATCAAAATGTGGAAATAACGAAAGTTCACTATCTCAGGAACTACACGCAAAACTTTTCCTTATTACTTTAGAAGCAATAGCGCAAAATTGCCTTTTGGGTAACAAACCTATTACTTTAAAGGCAATAAAATTCTTCCCCAGTCAAGTAACAACACATACTGACATAAATTTAGCACGTGTTACGGGAGTACGACTATCTAATATTGGTCGTTTCAACCACATGCAAGATTTTTTTCTGTCGAAAACTGCTTACTTTCCATCTCAAGCAAAAAAAAAATCACACACCGTCGCATATGTTGCACATGTTACAAGTTTCTTCAATCTCCAATTCATCCGGTGTGCGTGTATTAGTTCGCATACGGAGTAGAGAAAAAATATGACAAGAGCTGCCAAGCAGCATTTTCCCCGTCATAGAGTATGCAAACGTTGATGATTTCAAAGACTTAAAATGCGTCTTTAAATGACATCACGATCTGTAAACTGCGTTAGAGAAAAACAAAATCATTCGCTTTGCTGCAAGATATCTAAAACACATACTCATTGGTTCATGGAAACTCATTTGCACCTGTTTGAAAATACAAAACTCGTACCCATCCAGACAATATTCGCAACTTCGGCAACTCTGGTCAGACAGTATTACATATTTCCATTTCATGTAAACACTGGGGGACGAAACGAAAGTGTTTCTAATTAGACATTTGAGGTTGACGGGTGAGATTCCCATTATGTGTGGATGAAGGGAAGCAAAAATGAATCTGATCGTTGCATCAATACAAATGCAGCGAGTGAAGTCTTGCTAACACATGCATTGCGGTGGGTGCTTGGCTGTATGTTCTCCTCCAGAAACACATACAAGCGTGTGGCCGTCATAATTTTTATTACTTTTTGTTTGTTACTATTTGTGTATAATGCGCAGTCATAAGACACAATAAGTAATAAAAAATTGCCCTAAAGTAATAAAATGTTCCCCGTTTGCGTTGGGTGTATAAGCGTTTTGTGGGTCCATTAAATGAACTGGGATCTACTTCAAATTTTCATGGCTTATTTTTGGAGTAAAAAGGTAACTTTTTCCGCCCGGCGCTCATCGAAATCGCATGCTGTTACAAAAATGGCCACTCTAATACACACACACCTATACACACACACACACACAGAAAATGCTAAGCTCGTCGAACTAAGTCGATTGATATACGACATTCGACGCTTTGGAGCACTTTTATACGTTTGGTTTTTGCAGTGATTGCAATACCTTTCTAGAAGAAAGGCAAAAATCAATAGAGTCTTATGGCGCAGCTAGACCTTCCATATGATACTGATTTTATGAAAATTGGTTCAATCATCTCGGAGAAATATGAGTAAGATCAAATTGTCTCCAGAACACATCTCTTTCCATATCTTTTGAACCACATGTCCAATCTTTATGAAATTAAAATCGGTTGTGTACACCCAACGCAAACGGGGAACATTTTATTACTTTAGGGCAATTTTTTATTACTTATTGTGTCTTATGACTGCGCATTATACACAAATAGTAACAAACAAAAAGTAATAAAAATTATGACGGCCACACGCTTGTATGTGTTTCTGGAGGAGAACATACAGCCAAGCACCCACCGCAATGCATGTGTTAGCAAGACTTCACTCGCTGCATTTGTATTGATGCAACGATCAGATTCATTTTTGCTTCCCTTCATCCACACATAATGGGAATCTCACCCGTCAACCTCAAATGTCTAATTAGAAACACTTTCGTTTCGTCCCCCAGTGTTTACATGAAATGGAAATATGTAATACTGTCTGACCAGAGTTGCCGAAGTTGCGAATATTGTCTGGATGGGTACGAGTTTTGTATTTTCAAACAGGTGCAAATGAGTTTCCATGAACCAATGAGTATGTGTTTTAGATATCTTGCAGCAAAGCGAATGATTTTGTTTTTCTCTAACGCAGTTTACAGATCGTGATGTCATTTAAAGACGCATTTTAAGTCTTTGAAATCATCAACGTTTGCATACTCTATGACGGGGAAAATGCTGCTTGGCAGCTCTTGTCATATTTTTTCTCTACTCCGTATGCGAACTAATACACGCACACCGGATGAATTGGAGATTGAAGAAACTTGTAACATGTGCAACATATGCGACGGTGTGTGATTTTTTTTTTGCTTGAGATGGAAAGTAAGCAGTTTTCGACAGAAAAAAATCTTGCATGTGGTTGAAACGACCAATATTAGATAGTCGTACTCCCGTAACACGTGCTAAATTTATGTCAGTATGTGTTGTTACTTGACTGGGGAAGAATTTTATTGCCTTTAAAGTAATAGGTTTGTTACCCAAAAGGCAATTTTGCGCTATTGCTTCTAAAGTAATAAGGAAAAGTTTTGCGTGTATTTAAAAAAATAGATCCTCATAAGAGCTGTTGTTTTTTATCATGGGGGCCTCGCGCAATGGAACTCTTCGTTGAATATCCCCTTCTTCTTAGTACGTTACGTAATAAATGAATGACCTCTCATATTCGTTAGAGGTTTTGAAACTGCCATTAAGTGATTATATCCTTAATCGTACTTCATTGCAGCAACTGCGTGAAGTGAACCGCCACAATCGGATTGGTGAAGAAAAATTATTAAAATTATTAAGAACTTTTTGTATAGATTTAATGTTATTTGTAGTATTATTATTATTATTATTATTTTCTATGAAACTTTTCAGCGCTAGTGATCTGGATGCACTGAGATGGTGAACTTCATCAAATACGGTCGGTAGATCTCCTGTTGATCGAATAGAAACGCTCATGAGTTTCGATGAAAGTGCAAAGTTCTTGGGCGCGCTTAAAATTGATTCAAGCTACGGTAAAAATATCGCCTAAGAAGTTCATAATACGCTATTGGATTGAAATATTTCGGAAAAGTTTTGAAAACTAGCCAATATTACTTGTCCTCTTCATTTCTATGAACTTTTATGCAAAATGTATTACATGGCAAAAGCATCGGACCTTAAACTCCTTTCTTTAACCGTTTTACAAGAGCATCAAACGAAATCAACTCATTCACAGCCAATCAACTCACTCACAGTTTTAGTGATCCAAAAGCTCTGATCATTGATCATAAATTGCATTCAAGATATGTCCCTGTTGGTAGTCAAACTTCACATTCAGGTGTTTTTCGGATGTACGAGTGCTGTCTTATGTATTAATCAAGTTAGGAATTTTATACGTGATTCGTCTCAGACGCTGTAACTGAAAAGATGAAGAATCGCTTGTGGTATTTGAGCCCAGAATAAGTTGGATTGGCTTGATATCCCGTTTAAAATTAAACTAGAAATGATCAGGCGATTAAAAGCTAATGGTCCTTAAGGTGAAACGGTATTGAAACCACAAACAGCCAATTTCGAATCACCACTTCGAATTTTTAGAAGCACGGAAATAGATAATGCATTCCCTGTGAAAACGCTATTTTATGTTTGCTTCACCGCAGCAAACATAAAATAGCGTTTTCACAGATGACGCATTAACTGTTACCGAGTCTTGTGCCTTTGAAAATTCAAAATAGTGACTGGAAGCCGGCCATTTTTGGGTTCTATACCTAATGTTGAATTCATGAAAAATTCTAACCGTGTTTCAACACATAATTAAGACGAATTTCAGTTTATATTGCATGTTGTTGATTTATACCGAAAAAATACACATTTCATTCAAAATACGAACTTTTCAACAAACAGCAAAAGTTATAGATTTTTTTAAACTTAAATTAGGGTGATAATATTACTGTTTTATGAATATTCAAGTGTATTTGAATACATTTATCGAGAGTTATATGTTAAAAAACGAAAAAACTCCGTACAATTTCCATGTAAATCGTTTTCTCAAATAAAAGCACTTTGTGGGTCCATTAAATAAACTCCGATCAACTTCAAATTTTCGTGGCTTATTGTAGAGGCCAAAAGGAAACTTTTTCAGCCCGGCGCTCATTAAGGTCGATAGTTTCAAAAACGGCCTTATAAAATATGGCCACTCTAGTGTGTATGTATGTATGTAACACTCTCCCAATCTCACTCGATTTGCTCAGAGATGGCTAGTCCGATTTTCATGAAACTAATAATGCAAATGAAAGTTCTAGTTGCCTCATAAGACCCTAATAAATTTTATTATAATCTTATCTTTTATGTATCAAAATGTAAAAACTATGACACTTCATTACCTCTGAAACTACACAACCGATTTGAACAAAATTGGTTTCAAATAAACGGGCTACATAAAAAACCCTTAACTTTTGAATTTTATATAGAGTGGACTTGTAGTTCAAAAGCTATGGACAGAAGCGTGTTCTGGTGACTATTTAATCTCACTGATGTTTCTCAGAGATAGCTGGAACGATTTTCTTAAAATCAGTGACATATGGAAGATACAGTTGCCCCATGATACCCTATTGATTTTTTCTGCAATCGGACTGTTACTTTGCCTGTTGTGTTTAAAAATGTGAAATCCAGCTATGAAAAGAAAAAAATATTCCGAAGACTACTCAAACTCACTCACTTTTCTAAGAGAATGTCAAACCGATTCTCACAAAATTAATGTCAAAAGAAAGGTCTAACTTCCTCATAACACCCTATTATATTTTACTGTAATCGGACTTTAACTTCGTCTGTAATGAATCAAAATGTGAAAATCACGAAACTTCATCGAAACACAAATTATATTTTAACGAATAATATATCGAGCCTACATATAACCTATATATGAGTACAGTGACGTTTCGATTATACCACGATCAAAAAAAAATTTCGCGTTATATATTTGAAACATATTTATTTCATGTTATTCGCATGTGTTAATGTATGTTCATATATGTTTGAAGATTATGTTTTAAATGTTCGGTATGGTTTCACTGCTACCAATTGTTATTTTAGAGTGATAAATAAATCCAGCAAATATTATCAAGGGGTATTTTTTTCTGAAATGAAGTGTGTCGTGTAAATCTATTTTAACAAATAATAAGTACGCATGAGAAAGGCTTGGTCTGACCGCTAGGTGGATTAATTTAGGTTTTCATAGTAAAGTGGTTAAAATTCATAGCAAACTTGAACTGTCATCCTCTGAAGAAATGAACAAAAATGCTTACAAAAACCGCAAAAACCGCAAAAACACATTAAGTGTATAGCTCCATTTTACACAACCCATTCCGCCCCCCAGAATAATTCTTCCAACTGGTGTCCCGCGATGAAGTTTAAAGTACTTCTGCATTTGTAGTACAGTCAAACCTGTTTTTGTGCGAGGGATAGGGACCGCACAAAATAAATCGCATAAAAAAAAATCATTTGAAACTTCACGTGCAGCTTCAGAACAATATTTCCACAACATTATTGAAAAAAAAACTTTTTTTATGCGGTGGATAGGGACCGCATAAAAAATTCTCATTTAAAAATTACTCGGAAATTGTTGATTCTGATTTAGAATACCTATGAGAACAATTTTAAAACATCGGATTGATAAACGTAACTTTTTTAAACGTACTAATCCTTTCAACCGCTTTCCTTCGTAGACTAGCAATTCGTGACTTTTCCTGCGTAAAACTAGCTCAAATAGTAATTTTTTGACGCAAAACTTATGTAATGAGTTGGAACTCATTCCAAGAATCGGAAAAACTAAATGGCTGAAAATGTTGTCGGAAGTGGTCCTTTTTCATATACCGCACCAAAAAAAATCGCACAAACTCAGTCGCACAAAAAAAAACGCATAAAAAAATTCGCACAAAATAAATTTCGCACAAAATAAAGTCGCACAAAAACAGATTTGACTGTACTTATTTAAGTACTCAACCATGCATTTGTTAATGCCGAATGCACGTTATTCAACGTCAGTCACGCGGTCGTGCCTTGGATACAACATTCTGCATTTTTCTCATTCCGTAGACTTAAATTACAAAATATACGAAAATAGGGACAAATCCGAACAATTGACATTATAAGTGAATTACTTAATTGATCGCGTCATGTATGGAATGAACGGAAGCGTTGTCTTGGTGGAAGAGCACTCTTATCTTCACCACGCGTTTCACCCTGATTTCAACATCCACTCGATCCAATGATGTTCAATAATGTTGATTATTGGTTGTTCTGCCATGTTCAAGGTAGTCTACGAATATGACATCTTTCGAATCCTAGAAAAAAAAAATACTGGCCAACACATTACCTGTTAATTATTGTGTATTTGGACGCTTCAGACGATTCTAATCGGACAAAAGCTACTCTGCCGACTACCGATTGAACTCGCGAGTATAGTGTGGGATCCAAGTTTCACCAATTGTAATGAATCGCTGCTAAAATCTTTACTATTGCAAGTAATCAATTCCAGATTCTAGGTCACGCGTTCGTTTAGACGCACCATGTTTTCATAGGTTTTTCTTTCAAAACTAATTGAATTTTGAATGTCATCACTTGTTTCTGTTTGTTATCATAAACTAAAACAAACAGCATCGTTTCTTCAAAAAAGTGCACTTGATAGAATAAAAAAATGCAAAAAATTAAAAATAAGCTGATGCATTCGTCCAAACGCACCTCAAGTCAACGTAGTAAAAGCTCAAATTTTCTGATTCAATCAGTTGGCTAACACTTTGTAGCTTCTTTTTTACTCGTCATAACTACAAATACTCTTCTGGGGAGTATTAACAGAGATTTGTTGCCAGCATGAACGTATGCATGATTTTAGGTCGTTTACTATGTTGAACTGGTGTTCATTTGCGTAAACTCTTGCAGCCAAGATACCCTAGACGTTCCTGATCGGGTTGCGATCCGGAATACATGCTGGTCAATCAAGTACGGCGATGTCATTTTCAGAAAAGCAGGCCTTGGTTCGTTGGGAAACATGACTAGAAGCGTTGTCTTGCTGAAATACAACCGGTTCATACATAGTAGCCACCAAGTATAGAACCAGAACGTCTTCCAGACAGTAGCTGCTGGAATTGATTTTGGTGGTGATCCAGCAGGTAGGAAGCTTCTCGTCATATGAAAATGCTCTCCATACCATAATTTCTTCCTCCTCCAAAATTTCACTTGGGTCAAGTGACATTTAATTCCACCAAATCTTGCCAGTATTGACTGTAATAGTCAGGGCCATCGAGGTTATCTTTTTCCTAATGAGAAATGACCTGTGACGGTCACTACTGGCGAAATTTAATGTCTCTCGATCTAAGCGAAATTTTGGTGAAGGAAAGGTTATGATATGGGAAAGATTTTCTTATGACGAAAAGCTTCCTATCTGCTGGATCACCACCAAAATGTATTCCAGCAACTACTGCGAGCTTCTGGAAGATGTTTTGGTTCCCTACTTGGAGGTTTATATGGATGAACCTGTTATATTTCAGCAAGAAAACGATACTATTCATTTTACCCGATAAACCAAGGCCTGGTTTTTTAAAAAAAACATCCCCGTACTTGATGGACCAGCATGTAGTCCGGATTGCAACCCGATCAGGAACCACTGGAGTATCTTAGCTGCAAGAGTTTACGCCAATGGATGCCAGTTAAACACAGTAAACGACCCTTAATCATGCATACGTTCATGCTGGCAACAAATATCTGTAAATACTCTTCATAAACTTGTCATTTCAATGCCCAGAAGAGTATTTGTAGTTATTACCAGTAAGGGAGGAGCTACAAAGTATTAGCCAACTGATTGACTCAGAAAATTTGAGCTTTTACTACGTTGACTGGAGGTGCGTCTAAACAAATGCATCGGATTATTTTATTTTTCGCATTTTTTTTCTATCAAGTGCACTTTTTTTGAAGAAATGATGCTTTTTGTTTTGGTTTATGATATCAAACAAAAATAAGTGAAGACATTCAAAATCCAATTAGTTTTGAAAGAAAAACCTGTGAAAAACATGGCGCGTCTAAACGAACGCATGTCACTGTATACTTCTATCTACCTATCCAAATGAATTTCTATGAAGATTTCCATAGGAATCCATTAAACTCAATTTTTTCAATGCAACTTTTTATAAGGATTTTTTACAATTTTTCAATGTTCTTCAATGTTGTTTGTTTTAATGAATCACATAATTTCACCGAAGAAAGCTTTATCTTTGATATTTCTTTTGTTATTGATGACTTTTTTAATGGCTTTTTGCCTTTCTCCAAGAAAGGTCTAGCAATCACTGGGAAAACCAAAGGAATAAAAGTGGTCCCAATGGCCGAATGTCATATACCACTCGACCTCTTTCGACGAACTGAGCATTTTCTGTATGTATGTATGTATGTGTGTATGTGTGTGTGTGTGTGTGTATGTGCAACTTTTTTTTCTCACTCACTTTTCTCAGAGATGGCTGGACCGATTTTCATAAAATTAAATGCAAAAGAAAGGTCTAGTTGCGCCATAGGTTGCTATTGAATTTCATTGTAATCGGATTTTTAGTTTAGAGGTTATGTATCAAAATGTAAAAATCACGAAACAACAATATCTCAGAAACCACACAACCGATTTCAATAAAATTGGTTTCAAATGATCGGGCTGTCTCCAGAACCCTTAACTTTTAAATTTCGTTATGATTGAACATATGGTTCAGAAGTAATGTAAAGAACTCATTTTTCTCAGAGATGGCTAAACCGATTTCCACAAAATTAGTGTCAAATGAAAGGACTAGTTGCCCCATAGGTTGCTTTTGAATTTCATTGCAATCGGATTGTAACTTTGTCAGTTGTTCATAAAAATGTGAAATCACATAATGAAAGTAAACATATTGACTTTCTCCTAACGATCACTGGCTAATTAAAAGGTAGAAAAGTGATCCAAATGGCCGAATGTCATATACTACTTGACTCAGTTCGACGAATTGAGCATTTTCTGCATGTATGCATGTATAGGTGTATATGTTTGTGTGGGGGTGTGTACGTGTGTATGTGCACCTTTTATTCGCACTCACTTTTCTCAGAAATGGTCTGACCGATTCTTTCTACCTTGGTGTCAAATGAAGGGTCCGTTTAGGTTGCTATTGAATTTCATTGTAATTAATCTTTTAGTTTTGGCGCTGCGTCAGAATGTAAAAATCGCTCTGATATCTCAGAAGCCATGAACATAACTGAATTCAAATTAATGGGCTTTTAAACCCTTAAACAATGAATTACATAATGTTTAAACATGTGGTCAGACTGTTTAAAACTACAGCTGCGATCAAAATATGTGGCCTCAACATCATTTAAATTTGATATTGTACCATTTCAATGTTTGCGGCCATGCTCGGGATTGAAGTTGAAATTGAAAGTCATTTCTATCATTTCACTTTTTGCCTTTCTCCTAGAAAGGTATAGCAATCACTGCAAAAAATAAAGGTATAAAAGTGCTCAAAAGGGCCGAATGTCGTATATCACTCGGCTAAGTTCGACTAGCTGAGCATTTTCTGCATGTGTGTGTGTGTGTAACGCTCTCCCAATCTCACTCGATTTTCTCAGAGATGGCTGAACCGATTTCAATGAAACTACTTGCAAATGAAAGGTCTAGTTGCCCTATAAGACCCTATTGAATTTCATTGTAATCTGATTTCTAGTTTAAAGCTTATGTATCAATATGTAAAAATCACGAAACATCAATATCTCAGAAACTACTCAACCGATTTGAACAAAATTGGTTTCAAATGAACGGGCTACATAAAAAACCCCTAACTTTTGAATTTTATATAGATTGAACATGTGGTTCAGAATTTATGAAAAGAAACGTGTTCTGGAGACTATTTAATCTCACTCATGTTTCTCAGAGATGGCTGGACCGATTTTCATAAAATCAGTGTCATATGGAAGGTCTTGTTGCCCCATAAGACCCTATTGATTTTTTTGCAATCGGACTATTACTTTGCCTGCTATGTTAAAAAATGTGAAATCTAGCTATGGAAAGAAACATATTCCGAAGACTACTTGGACTCATTCACTTTTCTCAGAGATGGTTGACCCGATTTCCATAGAATTAGTATCAAATGAAAGGTCTAGCTGCCTCATAACACCCTATTGAATTTAACTGTAATCGGACCGTAACTTCGTCTGTAATGTAACGAAATGTGAAAATCACGAAACTTCATTATCTTAGAAACTACACAAGCGATATGAACAGTATTGATATCAGTTGAACGGGCTAGTTAAGGGTTAACTGATGAATTATGATTGAACACATGGTTTCAAAGTTTGGCTGCCCTATACGTTCCCTTTTCATTTGATTGTAATCGAACCTAAGCAACCGTTATGTTTTAATTTGTAAAACAACGAAAGTCTATTATCTCAAGTATTACAAGACTTTTTTGAACATAACTAGTGTCCTACAAACGAGTCATCTCTCAAACTTACAAATAACAAACTTCATAACAATTTGATATGCTGTTCAAATGTTTTGGAAAGAAAAGAAATTCAAAGACTATTCAACACTATACCGTGCTGGATCGAAACCCGTACAGTATTGAAATCCGTACACCTTGATGTTTTTCTTTAGTTTTAAGCATTATAAAAATGAAAATTCATTTTTATAATGCTTAAAACTGACAAAAAACATCAAGGTGTACGGATTTCGATACTGTACGGGTTTTGATCCAGCACGGAATCTGCTTTGATCAGTATAAATGGCCTCAACATGATTTAAATGTGGTATCGTACTTCTGAACGTTTCCGGTTTCGCTCGTGATTAAATTGTTCGAAATTAAGAGTCATTTCTTTTATTTCGCTATTTCTTAAACACTTACATTACGTCAAATTTCATATTTTATACTTTAATTACAACATCAATATTTTAGAACCCAAAGAGTGAATATACCCCTTTATTGGATTTAAGCATTCATGTAAATCTATTTTTACAAATAATAAGTATGAATGAGAAAGGCTGAGTCTGCCCGCTAGGTCGATTAATTTAGGTTTTTATCAAAATAATGAATTAACTCAGTAACCGATATCTACAAAATCTTCAAATATCTGCAGACAAAAAAGGAGAAATATAAGTTATAGAATTAAACTTTCTTTAGTGCAATTTTGTTTTTTATTATAATCAGCAGCATTGCAAAATATTAAAAATTTCTAGAAAACCAGTGTCAAAAGTTAGGTTAACAAAAAATGAATCTAAAAGGTTTTCCATGGAAGTATAATTTTGTTTTTAATAAAGTGTGCCACAACTTCACCGAACAACGCTTATATTTATATGAAAAAATGAGAAAAGTAAAATTCATTTCTAAATTATAGGTAGATTATTCAAAATGCTGTATAATTTATGGATTGCTGAAGGCACTACGGCTCTGAAATCTATTTTTTGGGGCCCAATCAGCCCACCCCCATGATTTTTGATTTACAAACACCATCTCTGTGTCAGGCCAAAGTCTTTTTTGTCCATGCAGGATTTCCATTCTCAGTTGGAAGGACTTTTGCA
Source organism: Wyeomyia smithii (assembly GCF_029784165.1). Taxonomy (NCBI): domain Eukaryota; kingdom Metazoa; phylum Arthropoda; class Insecta; order Diptera; family Culicidae; genus Wyeomyia; species Wyeomyia smithii. The sequence continues at coordinate 263,927,874 of NC_073696.1, read as the reverse complement.
TTCTCGCTGTTTTCGGCACCTTAATTTTATTCTGTGTCAACTTTTCAGTAGTTAACAAATCTTTGATAAATAATAAATAGGAGCAAATCCATTCCATATAACCTCTTGTCCAATTTCGATCATTTTGAATTTGAATGGAACTCGGCACGCGTATTTGATCTGACTAAGTTTTGCTGGTGCACGCATATTTAGTGGTGTTCAGGTATAATCTAGAATTAGGTTGATGATAGCTCGCAAATGACGCTTGAAAATGTGTTGTGGGGAGCATTTGGCAAATGGTTGGACACGTGTAACTTGAGACCCTAATGTGGTTATTCACCTCTGTCCAGCAACTCCTATCCCAACATCCACGGGGTACTGACCGGGATACGATTAACCTTAGCGAAGATCGGGTAACCAACCCTCGGTGGAAACTATGGTCGTACGCGGCTGTGTCCCCATATTATGGAATGGTGTATCACGCCAGCTATACCTAAGATGGCAGCCCCATCAGCAGGATGTAGGTATCGCGACCCTGGTAAGGTAGCATACCGATACCTTTCTTCAACCACGAACAACGAAATTAGAAATACGGAACGGATCAATCGGCATAGACCTAGGCTACGAACACGTAAAAAGATTAAGGTAAACGACAGAAAATTGGGTACTTGGGACGTCCGATCTCTCAATGAACCGGCGTGGGCTGGCTTGCTTGCTCGAATACTACAGCGGCAGGGAGTCGAAATCGCAGCGATTCAGAAGGTTCGGGAGAAAGGGAATTCCGTGCAGTAACGGACTTTTTTCAAGTACCACATCTACTACAGTGGCGGGAAAGTAGCGGAACTGGGCGTCGGTTTCGTAGTGCTAGGAAATCAGAAAACAAGAGTCATCCGGTGGAGGCTCGTAGATGACCGTATATGCGTGTTGAGGATTAAGGGTAAATTCTAAAACTACAGTTTAATCAACACCTACGCACCGACAAACGACAAATACGATGAAGTCAAAGATGAGTTTTATGACAAGCTTGAGCAAATCTATAAAGAGTGCCCAAAACACGACGTAAAAGTCGTCATCGGAGACGCAAACGCACAGGTTGGGAGGGAGGAATTCTTCCGTCCGGTCATTGGAAGGCATAGCCTCCACTCGTCAACCAATGAAAATGGCCTGAGGCTTATAAACTTTGCCGCGACCAGAGAATGACCATATGTAGCTCCTATTTTCCACGTTTGAATATTCGAAAACACACCTGGAGGCTTCCAAATGGAGAAGCCTGCTCCCAGATCGATCACGGACTGAACACGTTGGCACTTTTCGGATGTTACTGATATTAGATCTTTTCGGGGACCAAACATTGACTCTGACCATTACCTCGTCGTTTGTAAGATCCGCGTACGGTTGTCGAACGTGCTGAAGTCTCGCACAGAGAGAACGACGCGTTTTAACATTCAGCGGTTGAAAGCTGATGACGTGGCAGCAGAATACTCTGGATCAACGGACTGCAAAACAGCAGGAGGAAGGAGTGGAAGACATAAATGGGCTGTGGAGCAGTATCCACGGTGCCATCGAAACGACTCCGAGAGAGGTGGCAGATACGACGCGTGGAGAACAGCGTAACGGCTGGTTTGATGCCGAGTGCCAGAGAGCGACAGATGAGAAGAACCCTTCCAGGAGCTGCATGCTCACTGTAGCGAACCTATACATTAGAGAAATGACAAGACACTCACCGTTAAGGCAACTGTCAACATCAAAACATAACATATAACGGCAATGCAAATGAATATAGCTCGCCCGTTTTGATGTTGACAGTTGCCTTAACGGTGAGTGTCTTGTCATTTTTCTAATGTATAGGTTCGCTAGCTCACTGCGGCTACGCGTCAGAACAGAGAGAGGTACTGAGGGCAAGAGCTGCCGAAAATATAACCCACCGTGGGAAGAAGTGCGAATACCAGGAGCAGGTCCTCGCCAGAGCAGAAGACAGCTATGCTCAAAACAACGTGCGGAGATTCTATAGAATCGTCAACAGAGTCAGAAGCAGGAATTTCCCTGTGCCGGTCATATGTATTGACAAGGACGGTAACCTGCTTACTGATAAACCGACGGTTGCAGCCAGGTGGAAGGAGTATGTTCAGGCGCTATTGAACGGTGAGGAGCCGGATGAGCAGAGCAAGAACAGGACGATGATTATGAGTGACGAACAAGCTGTGGAGCCACCAACCCAGGAGGAGGTCAGAGAGGCGATTAGAGAGCTGAAAAATGGCAAGGCCGCTGAGAAGGATGGTATCCCGGACGAACTTCTAAAGGCGGGAAGCGTGCGGCTGTACCATGCGATCCATCAGACCATACCTAGGATCTGGGTGGATGAACAAATGCCGAACGACTGGTTGGAAGGCCTCATACGCCCTATCTATAAGAAGAGTAATCGACTAGATTGTTGCAACTATCGTGGCATTACGTTGCTTAACTCCGCATATAAAGTGCTCTCCCGTATCCTGCTCTTCAGATTGAGGCCGTTAACTGAATCCTTTGTTGGCGAATACCAAGTGCTTTTTGACAGGGGCGTTCCATGACGGATCAAATCTTCTCCCTGCGACGGATCCTCGATAAGTTCCAGGAGTACAACTACTCATCATTTGTTTATAGATTATCAGGCGTCATACAATTCAGTAAAAAGAAACGAGCTGTGGCAGATTTTGCTAGAACACGGTTTCTCGACGAAACTAATTAGGTTGATTCGTATGACGCTGGACAGATCGAAATCGTGCGTGCGGATAGCTGGCGAGACATCAGCCCCGTTCGTAACCTTGAATAGACTGAAGCAGGGGGATGCGCACTCCAACTTGCTGTTCAACATCGTCCTTGAAGGTGCAGTACGTAGAGCAAACGTGGAAAGAAACGGTACGATCATTACGAAATCTCATATGCTTCTCGGTTTGGTGGACGACATCGATAGCATCGGTATGGACCGTAGGGCCGTGGAAGAGACTTTCGTGCCTTTTAAGAGGGAAGCAGCGAGATTGGGACTTGTCTTTAACTCTGCCAAAACAAAGTACATGGTAGCTGGTAGAGAGCGTGAGAGCTCCCGTGGTGTTGGTGCTGAGGTGGAGATAGATGGGGAACGGTTTGAAGTGGATGATGAATTCGTTTATTTTGGTACGCTTGTGAAATGTGACAACGATATGAGCCGTGAAGTGAAACTACGAGTTGCAGCTACGAACAGGGCCTTCTGCGGACTACGTAACCAGCCAAGGTCCCGTAGTTTGCAAACTTGCACAAAACTAGCGCTGTATAGGACGCTGATAATCCCGGTGACCCTTTACGGACATGAAGCAAGGACGCTGAAGGAAGCTGATCGACGAGTGCTCGGAGTTTTTGTGCGTATAGTTCTGCTGTAAAGTACTTGGTAAATTGGAAGATAGAGTGTAGCGCAGGCGCATGAACCACAAACTGTACCAGGTATACAAACATGCTGATATAGTGAAGGTAATACAGCGGAGCGGGTTTCAGTGGGCTGGACATGTAGCAAGAATGCCTGACGAGAGAGCCGTCAAAACTATTTTCAGTAGTTAACCAGGAAGAGGCCGTCGACTCCGTGGTAGGCCTCGCACGCGATGGAAGAAGATGCACGATGCTGGTGTACGAGGAGACTGGAGAACGGCTGCCCAAGACAGCAGAAGCTGGACATCTCTATTACGTTCGGCCCTAGACCGGACCGTTCACCGTAGCCAACAAAGTAAGTAAGTAAGTACTCCGTGCTGAATGGTGACAGATATAGGTGATGCACCCACGACAGATATAGGCGAGGTTTAACTTGGCCAGATCCTTAATAAACAGCAAAAACGAATTGGCCCCAAGTTACTACCCTGGGGCACACCAGTCAACACAGCCCCGAGGGTCGAAAAAAGTGAAAATATTGCTCTTAAGCTCAAAATAGTTGCCTTTGAAAGTTTATCTATTCCTGGAAATTTTGGTGCCCTTGTTAGTGTATGCAGAAATGCGTCAAAGCTTATGGAGAAACTAGTTGAGGTCTCTGAGAAACTTATCTTCACTAGGGGCGCCAAAAATCACAGGAATGGTAAAAAGCTATAATTTTGCGTTTTTTCCAGTTTGAACTCTAGGGAACAACATGTGTCTACCAGTGTTATTCATCCTATTTCCAGTTCGCTTATTTTTCGTTTTCCCTACTGCACATACTGTCTGCTTGATGAACTTGTGTGTTATCGGGTAAAAGCCGTTGTTAAAAATAGAAATTAAGTTCGAAGAATTTAGCCCCTACGGAGCCCCTTTCGTTGTTGTGTCGTACTTGCAAGCACGACTCAGACTGACTTTGGTCTCGACCAATCAGGTCTATAAGAGTTATCAGCATCAGCTGACTCTTCTGTGTGTGATGAGACATTCCTTTCAGTCTATAAATAACGTTTGCACAGCAGTGTGTGTAGTTAGGGATGAGCAATAGAATAAGTCGGCAGTGGAATGTGATACGATATAGATTGTGGAACAGTACCACCGTCCCCCGTAGTTCAATTGGTCAGAATACCATGCCGGAGACAAAAAGATTGAATCTGTATCATATTTCCAGTTCGCTTATTTTTCGCTTTCCCTACTGCACATACTGTCTGCTTAATGAACTTGTGTGTTAACGAATAAAAGCCGTTGTTGAAAATAGAAATTTAGTTCGAAAAAGACATACCACTGTGCGAACTGGTCTCACCAAATATACAGCATAAACTTCGCAGCGCGTATATGCGATGAAAAAATAACTTTTCCTTTTGCTGCTGTTGTTGCAATTCACTTCCAAAGTAAGTTTCTGTAGATGCTGACAGTCGTCAACATCGAAATTACCGAATAAGCGATGGAACCAATCATGGCACGTTGTTTTACTTAAAATAGCATTTCTGTGAACTTTTTTTAAACTCTCGATGCGCTTCAACGAAATGTATCACTTGCCGCAAACGACATTTTTTGGCACAAAATCAGACATTTTCACGCAAATAAAAGTTAGTCAAAACGGTTTGTTTACCATATATCTCAGCTTGGTGTATTACAATTTAGGTATGTCTAAATTAATCAATAATTAGTGCTGGCGCTAATAGCGAGGACTTAGTTGAACACTCTATAAATTCAGTAATAAACAAAACAGTAAAGAATCAACAAAAAATCTCCCAGATGGTTTCGAGGTACGATACTGGCCTAACAAGCCAGTCGTCGTAGGTTCGAGTCTCGGCTCGGGAGAGACTGTTAGTGTCAGTAGGATCGTAGCGCTAGCCCCGCAATTGTCCTGTACACTAAACAGTTGGCTGCAAAGTCTGTGTATAACAAACAGAAGGGTAAGTTCCGAATCGGAATGGAGCAACAAGAAAAAAAATGAAATCATGAAAAGCTGAATTGAATGAATGAATGAATTTCAATTTTTCTCTATTAACCTCATTTCACCTTCACTTCAAATCTGTTTGAAAAGAAATTAAGTGTACCACAAAATAGTGAAAGAAAAAACGACAAAAAACATCTGCGACAAAATTTTATTTTTATGATTTGATCGCTAGCAGAGTAGAGCTTTAAAGCTATTTTTTTTCCCATTCCTCAGTTCATTATTGCGAAAATATGTTCAATAAAAAATTAAACTTTGATAGCACCCAAAATATTATTAAAATTCAATTCAAAATTCAGCCAAAATTTATTATTTCTAGCGTTCAGAGCTGCAAACAGAAACCCCCTTATTTACAATATCAGAATTAATTAGATACATTAATTTTAACATTCATCGTGCTATTCACTAACTTTGAGCGTGTGAAATAATATTTTAACATCAATTTTTTAATTTTTTTCGGCTTTACTGTTTCAAGAGCCGCCCTACCAGAGGGCGGGGATTCGAGAAAAGGGCTTTTTTTCTGAAAACTAAATAATTTCCTATGCCATGCCCTTCTTCGCTCGCCATGTGACGCGTTGCCGGTTGAAATTCTTTCCCATCTCCAGAGCACTTCGTAGCCAGTCAGGTCACATACATACCGCGTGACACACATACACACGCACATACCTGCCGTGCCAGGCAAACGCGCAAACCCAGCACCGCCAACGGTTGTTCGTCTGTTGAATTATTTGATTAAGATATTTGCATTTGTTTGGCTCCTCGTTTTCAGATACGCGGTTTGTGCCAAGCGCTACTTCCATGCCAGGCCGCGTTTCTGGCAACTGGAACTTTTCGTTTTAGGGAGAAAAAATATGACCTTCCATTGCGGAGTTGGGCGCAGAACACGCGAGACCACGGTCGGTTTTTTTTCTCTCTATATTTTCCCACCAACAGCTAAATCCCACCTTCAAACGAGTTTATATTTTCAGCTCACCGGGTTTTTGTTTTTTCAGCAAGTTCGTTTTAAATATTTCTACCAACTCGCCGGGCCCTTCAGCTCCTTCAGGCCCGGAGTTGGCTTGCTACTCGTGTGATTCCGGTGCCATAACCAACCCGGGTACGGGTTAGTTCCGGTTTTTGTTCATTGTCCAAACACAGCACCAGAGCCAATTACTCCAGGCCAAACTGACCGTTGAAATTGGCATTACGATTAGATATGCAACGCAATATTTACGGTGGTTTTTTTTTTATATGGTGACCACAATTGGAAAGCGGTATTTTTTTCCTAAGAAGTGGAATGCATTTGAATTCGGTATAATCCTAAATCGTCGAAAAGCGTCGCAGAGACGAACTTCTTAAACTTGCAAGTATTTTTCGTCTCACTGCCGCGAGTGCTTCGGAAGTGATTAGCGACGGGGGCGGAAAAGTTCCACTTGATTTGTCGCGCCTGAAGTGCGGTTGCTTTTTCCCGGCCGGGCTCGCTTAAAATTCAATGAACCTGCCATGACAAAGTGCCCGCGTTTGTCGGAAATACTTTCCTAATGCTGGCAAATTCTTCTCCCCGGAAAATTCTTCCCACCAAGCGACGAGCGGCAGAACGACTACGGTTCGGAATTTGCTATACTATATTAGTGTCAAGGTGGATTTATTATTCATTAAAATCCCCGCACGAGATCTGAATTCCATTAAAAGGTTATGACCCTCTTCTGAGCTTCCGATGGTGCGGCAAATCGTAATTGCTTTAGTTTAGGACGTATGTTGCAGAAATCGTTTTGCTTATATCCGGGACCGTTACACCGTAATTTATTCCTTTATGCTCTTTGTCCTGTAGATGAGCTGCCCAGCAGGTTTCTCGTTCAAATATGAATTATAAATAAACATACGAGAGTCAATCGGCAAAGTGATAAAGGCAGACTCCCTCCGGAACAAAAGTCGAATCAATCGGTAGTTCGGATATGACAAACTCCAAAACACATGACTGCTGATGTACCTGCGATAGCTCATAAAAAAAACCTGAATTAATCCACCTAGTGGTGCAGAAACCTTTGTTATACTAACTACCTATTACTTTATACTTATTAGACCAGTAAACCACAAATCGTATACCAACGTAAGTCCAATTCCAATAATGAATAAAACGGATTTATAAGATAGTTTTCAGAGGGTGAACCAAACACGATCATTGATTTAAAGCTTGACGTGGGTTTCGCAAATATTATGGATGTTGTCACTGGAGTATATGAGTGTTATTTTTCGATCACAAACCAATTTTTAAATGCTAGCTAAAAGCAACTCAATTTTTTTCTTGAAATAATCGAATGCGAGGAAACAGTAATAGATAACAATGATGCTGATTTCATCCTAGAACAGCAAATATGTATGTTAGTTTAATGCAGTTCTTTTTTTACGTTTATCAGATACTTTAGATTCCTGGTCACAAATTTAAAACATAAAATAAGTGCTCAACTGAAAATTTTTCCAGCTGTTCAAAACGTAGCATTGTAAAAAAACAGCGATTTATTTGTGTTTTTCTCAACAGGTGGCACTGACACATTCGTACGTAAATAGGTCTATACATCTTTGGTAAAGCTTTTCAAAATATCTACATCGCTAATTGTTTTACAGTTGCACACTGTGGGATCAGATTTTACTACAATGCTTGGCTCCCGAGAGCAGTAAATGTTTCTTACTCTTCGCAAATCTAGGTGCAACGTAAAATTTAGTGTATATTTTTAAAGAAGTGAGCACGGAAGCTTTGGAAGATAAGAAGCTAAGTAAGCATTGCAGTTTCTTCTAAAATCTGGTTCAAATTTTTAAGAAAAAGCTAAAGGGTAATTTATTTACACCATTTAAAAAGCACTACGAAGAATGTAAAGATTATGAAAAGTTGTCGATAATTGTTGGTTTCCTTTGAGAAATAAATAGCGATACGAAAAAAAAGGGATAGAGAAGAAGAATGAGCAGTGAGAGTGAAAAATTATACAGAAAGTAAAATATCCCATGTCTAAAATATACTTTGGTCAAAACTCTACAGTTCAAGCAACCAATAAAAGATCGCACTCAGTATGCGAACATCAAAATCGGAATAAGCGTTCTTTAAAAAGAGTGTTTTTTTATTATTTTTCTTTTTTGGGTCGATTTTAATATACTACACATATAAACAACATATTTACACATACATACGTACAGGCACACATACACAAACACACATAAATTGTTCAATTCGTCAATCTGAGTAAATTGGTATACAACACATGGCTCTCCGTGCCATTAATTTTGCCTTCAAAGTTAAATGTCTCATATAAAAAACACTCTTTGATCAATATTTTAAAATCTAAGCCACTAATCAAAAATCCACTCGGTAGCATTCTGGGGGAGCACAGTAGCTTCCGTTTGCGTATAAGATCATTCAAATCGGATATTGCGTTCTGTAAGAGAGGTGCGTTAGTATTTTGCGGCACATACATACAGACAACATACATACACACACACATACACACATACACACACACACACACGAACAGACATTGCTCAGTTCGCCGAGCGATAGTATATACGAATATACGATTCGGCCCTCCGGATCATGGATCTATTTTACGTTTTTCGACCGATTTTATAACCTTTGTTTAGTATAACAAAGGTAAAAGGTATCCACCATGGATTCACACTAGCTGCTGTAGCATACATTCATATACAGACATCACCCAAAATCTAGAACGGAAGCTGGGAATCAGATGAGGACAGCAGCTGCCGGGGATGGATTTATTATTTTCCTATGCAAATTCTGGACTAATCTTCTTGGGAAAAATGCTAATTTTTCAACGTCAGTCTTAACTCCGAAGACTTCTTTCGGTTGTGCTGTGTACACCTATGCTGTAGCCACCGCCGCCTCCAGGAATAAAAGATTCCGAGATTTGGATGCATATATCCGAGCCAGAGTGCTGTCAAATCAGTGAAGCTTTCTCGGTGAATGATTACCGCAGGGGCCATTAATTTGTCGGAGCTTTGGCAGAGAGGGAGCCGCCTCGCCGTTTCGTGTTTCGATGGCCCGACTGCGACAGCCGTTACGAGCGAGTGAATCGAAAAAATAACAACCAAGGAATGCATGATTCCGGAGATGAAACTTACAAATTGGCAGATTAGGCCCTGCTAGCGATGCTAGATGATACGTGTTTCTACGCAGCTCTTACATGAGCCCGGGGATTGCATTCGTGCGGAAAAATCTGCGGAGATGATGGAACGCTCGCTCGCTAGAGCAGGGCGGTTCTCCATGGCAGCGCGTTGTACTGGAATAGAGTTTGTTTTATTGTGCTATTCAATCTGGGCCATGCGTTAAAAAAACAACGCTTTTAGCATTCATAGATTTATTTCACTCGCTTGAGATGGAGATCAAAATCACGTAATTAATGTAGCTCAGAAAACAATAAAACGTGTTAACACAGAGATTAAAAAGCATTGATAAAAGAAAAATATTTAATTGCTTCAGGGAACAAATAGTCAAGATTTAAAAAATAATATAAAAGTGCTTAAAGAGAAAAAATCGAAAACCTCTTGGAATTGGGGTGAATGGGTCCAAAACTTCAACAATTAGAAATGTTCAACTTTTATACCTAATTATTAAAAAAACACCGCGCAAAAGAGAAAACGTGAAAACTTCGAAGTCCGCGTAAACAAATGTCTTTTTTAGCGTTTTTCCGTAATGCAATTTGATGTGAGACACCCTTTACCAAGCAGACTAGCTAGTGTGACTAGCATCCTTCAGGAATGCCGGGATGTCTTCGTGGACTTCAAGGCAATGTAGGATACAGTCGATCGAGACCAGGTATGGCAATCATTGCACGGCAATGGTTTTTCGAATAAACTGACACGCATGCTTGTCTTTTCTCCTCAGTAAACCTCTAGAGTGCAGGAGAACATCCTGCACTGCGGAGACAACTGCCGTCACACTAAAGAGCAAATCAATACGCTCATGCTAGAAGAGAGCGACAAACGATTTTTTCTGTTGAGCTACCTGAACGCACTGCGGTGAAATCTGAAATCTCTCTCTTGCGAGACAATGAACTATGGTGTACTTTCTCACACGTGTGGACTTCACGCTTAATAATTACACTGCAGAGCTATCTGCGGTGCGTTTCACAGTTGGTTTCTTGAGCATGGCAGAAGAGGAAAAGAGATTGGGAGAAAAAAAATAGACTGCGTTGCTCCTGCCGCTCGTGCCGGTCGAATTTACTCTGGTGGAATTCGTTCGTAGCTACACGAGAACTACATTTTTCCTGGTAGGTTTTTTTTTCACCTTCCGGACTACTCGCCAGTGGACACTGTTGTGCACTTCTGCGTTTTCTCTGTAGAGTGATTCACCCCTCTTATTTCTATCAGATGTGGGGTGAGCTGGAAGTGTGTTTGTCTCTCTGTAAGCAGGTTGAGACACTTTGGAGTGAGAAAGAAGCAGTGTGGTGAAAGCATTTGCTACACGCAGGCACATACTGGAAGGGAAGTGCGTGGTGATTTTTTTTTCCTCTTTTTACACATACTGAGGAGAATGACAAGCATGCTGACACGACTTATCCAAGAAACCTGAGATCGAGTCATGTGTTACTTGCGGGTATCGCGGACACTCTCGAATCGTTTCGAAGCGCGCAGAGGGTTGAGACAAGGAGATGGATTATCCTGCACGTTGTTCTACATTGCTCTTGAGGATGTAATCCGACAAGCGGGCATCGAAACAAGAGGCACGATTTTCAGCAAAAGTAGTAAACTTATTGCGAGAATACGTTATTAAGAGAAACTTTGCGGCAGTGCACAATAGTCCAGAAACCGAATTCAGAGATAAATTTGGATCTAAGGCTCAATAGCTCGATTACAAAAAAAATTTCTTCTACAAAGTTGTTACATAAAAAACATTAAGCGTTTTTTGAAAAATTATCGAAAATTGGGGTGTCCCAAATTTTCGATGAAATCGATTTTGGTGTATTCAATTTTAAAGAATGACAAAATTTATAATGATTTCATATACTCTGCATGTTAAAGCACACAGATTTAGTTTTTTGGTGCTCGGGGAAAACAGTTAGCATTCTTTGCAAAACGACGCTCCTTTTATTTAGCCAATCATTTAGGGCTAGAAACTTTGTTGATTAAAATTGTTCTTTAAACTGAATGATAATTAGTTCATATATGATTACAATTAGGTTTACCGTATATCGAATATTGGCCGTAGACAAAATCCATAAATGACGTAGCTTTTTTAAGGTTTTTTATAACCCCCCCTCCCCCATCGTAGAATTTCGTCGCTAAGTCAGGCCCCATTCTAGATATTTACGTAGCTTTACAACTTTTAAATCTAAATAACAAGTTGAAGTTGTAAATGCATTACGAATTGCTGTAAAAACTGATTTATAACATGTTTATAACTAGTTTTTTTTTTTCTTAAGAATGCAAGAGAGACTACAGTGGTGAATATGAGTTTGACAGCAAAACGTATAGTGGAGATAAATTGAAAAATGGCCGCAAAAGTTGTAGTTCAGTTTTAAATCAGTTGTAAATGTGATTTTATGGTGCGAACCATTTCTTCTTCATCAAATACAGTGCAGATCAAAAATACTGTTATAATATTCAAAATTATATAAAATATTCAAACACCCAGGGAATTTATGTTTGATTAAACATAAATAATAAATTTGACAGTAAATTATAATCAATAAATTTATCATTCAATTTACTTAAAACAAAAAAAATCGTTTGATCTCTTTTTTGTCTTGCTCAACGATCTTCGGTTTTATTATTATTATTTTGATCATCGTTAATAACCTCAGATCAATGTTTGAATATTTCTGTTTTACTTAAATTTCAAAATATATTACTTAATGCGTGGTTTAGTTAGGAGAATCTTTATATTATTTTCTCTACTACAATAATCAAGAAGTTAACGGCGATTTTTTTTATAGATTGTAGTAGCTTTATATAGCCTTGCTTAATTGGTTTCACGATTCCATCTCCAAATTGTGGCAGAAAGAGGAGAGGAGTAGCTTGGTTTGCTAAAAGAGTAAGAAAGTTCAAATAATTAGTACATAGTGCATGACATCTTAGTTCACCTTGATGTTTCAATGTACATTTTTTTCAATTATTTTGCGATATTTTTACCGAAATAAACTTTATAGATAGTGGTCATATAACGGACAAAATCTTTGGGCAATCGGTGTACCCATTCAACGAATGCTAATAATCAACATGGCTGCCTCGTTAGCGCAAGCGGCGTGCTAAAATAATATTCAACACCATTTTCCTGTGCTAAAGGCACGTTTCATAATAGGGGTAAACAGGGTAAGACCGCCCTGACCTGTTATAAAATAATTGAAAAATTTCTTTAACGTGTCTATTACAGTATAATTACATAACATTTTGCACGTTTTTCTGTTTTGATAGTGCACGAACGGTCGCAGAAATAATCAAAAACAACCTTTCAGCTGGCAACCAGTCAATGCGCTATTGTTTTGCGGCAACGGGACTTAAGGTTTTTCAGTCTAAAAATCTATTGTTTTGTTCGTGAATATACGTTCAATCGCTTGCCTGAATCTATCTTCTTTGGGAAATATCGAAGGCCGTGAGTAATCTTGTAATTTTGACTACTTTTTCGGTCAAATATGAAAATGTTCCACTGGGGGTAAAGTCGCCCACTATACAAGGGGTAAAACCGCCACGAATCCAACTGCTTGTTGTTTTACTTCAAGACCCAAATGCCTCGACACTACAAAGGGAATATTTACAGGATCAGTAAAGCAACTTCAAGCCACATAAGACATCGATGTTAATCGACCATTTTCGATTTGGTTTGAGCTTTTCTAGTAACATATTTTAACAAGACTTATTTTTGAAAAAAGTAAAGCTGTGTGAAAATGGTGTTAATGAATCAAAATAATTTTAGAGCCTGGACGGTGTGTTTGATAGGTATGACGTCTCCGGCAGAATTGAAAATAGTAGTTTTTTACTTTCGAAAAAAGTACACACTCTAAAAAAATTTAATGAAAAAATATCGAAATAGAATTAAAAATGTATATTTTTTTTTCAATTTTTTTTTGAAAAACAACATGTTTTTGCCTGTAAAATCTACAAAAGGTAAGCTAAAATTTTATGGTTGTTGGATCATGGAGTAATAGAAATATTAATAGCTCAATTTTTGTGAAGAATTTTTTTTGACGGTTTATTTGGTGTATAGAGTCGTTGGTAATTTTGTTCTTCAAAAAAAAAAACATAGAAAATTGAAAATATAAATAAAAGAAATAATAATTATTAGTATTTTTCTATACATATTAAGTCTTCAAAAGAATCATACAGATAGGTTTAATGAGTTTTAATTTTTAGCTTAAAGATAGGTATATTATGAATTCAATATCTTGAAAAACCCCAATTTTGAAAAATCTATTTATTTTGAAAACCAAAAAAGTTACCTAAACATTGATTTGAACTTGAATAATCAGAAAAAAAAATAAGTTAAAACTTAGAAAAAAAATTTTTTTTCAGATATTTCACAGTGTATATTTTATTTAAAAAAAAAAATACCATCTACAACTTTGTCAGAGACACTATACCGATAGAATCAACCGTTTCGGCCCTAGAAATATTGTTTATCTTCAAAAAATGGTGGGCGATCTTACCCCGTTGGTGGGCGGGCTTACCCCGCATGAAAAAGATCTGCACATTTTCAATGAATTTTTAAAATTTAAAAAAAAGCTGGAAAATAAACAAAAATGTTTCAGTTCTTATTTTTTAAATGCGGGTATTGAATAGAAGAACCTCTTAGCGAAGAAAAAATGAAATTGCAGCCGCAACTTTTTTTTCTATAAACAGAATTGCTTTAGGGGGCGGTCTTACCCCGCTTACCCCTATAATCCTTTCGAAAATATATACCTGAGGCTCATTCCAATAGAGTTCATCTGTTACTTTTTTCTTTATTTCCAATTTAAAAAGAAATATGATATTGATTACTATCATATTGTGGTATTTTTGAAGCGCGTGAATTTCAACGAAGTACAAGGCAAATATTCACGACAAATCTGAAATCGCACGTAGATTTATTGTATTTAATCACTATACCAACACCCTATTCTATCAATGAATTGTCTTGATAATTTCTCAAATGAAGAGCCATGATTATTTTCGTGGGTCATCTGTTTTGTATGTATTAAAAACAATCATCAGCGAGTGAAATTTCAACTCATTTGTGCAATTTGTTTATTACCTTCTAATAACAGGCACCATTTGTTGGTACTGGAAATGTAAGAGTGGTGGTTATAGTCGTTATAAAGTTGTTTTATATAAGTCGTGTGAACAATTCATTTGAAGTTGAATATATGTTTTATATTGGCTCCGCCCCTTGCGCTGTTTGAGTTGTTAACAAGTTGTATATAAGTTTATACGTTATTGTTATAGTGACGAGATTTGTTATATATCAATTACCTAAACTTATTGAAGACTAACCGTGTTACTTGGGAAAGGAATTCAAGTAAAGGGTGATTTTTTCGCTACTTGGTTTTTCGTGTATTCAGATTTGACAGTTTACGCGGGAATTCTGACAGCTGTCAAAGTCTAATGTACTCAGTTTGGTTTGCAATTTCACCATGAACAGACTTACACCTGAACAACGCTTACAAATAATCGAATTTTTGGGCCTTAGAACAACTTGCCGAAAATCCACTTTTTTACCGAAAAATTGTGTTCAGTGACGAAGCTCATTTCTGGTTAAATGGGTATGTTATTAAGCAAAATTGCCGCATTTGGATCGAAGAGCAACCAGAGGCAATACGGCAATGCACCCAGAAAAAGGCAATCGCCAATGCACCCAGAAAAATGCACGGTTTGGTGCGGGTTACACGCTGGAGGTATCATTGGTTCGTACTTCTTCAAAGATGACCAAAATCGCAACGTTACGGTCAATGGCTCTCGCTATCGCGTGATGATTTCTGATTTTTTTTGCCGGAAATAGAAGAGCTGGGTCTTGTTGACATGTGGTTCCAGCAAGACGGAGCAACGTGCCACACTTCGCGCGAATCAATGGACATATTGCGGAATGAGTTCGGTGAGCAATTCATCTCACGAAATGGACCGGTGAATTGGCCGCCTAGATCATGCGATTTAATACCGCTAGATTATTTTTTGTGGGGCTACATTTAGTCTCTCGACTATGCGGATAAAGCAACAACAATTCCAGCCTTGGAAGACAACATTACACGCGTGATTCGCGAGATACCAGCCGAAATGCTCGAAAAAGTGACCCAAAATTGGACTTTTCGTATGGACCATTTAAAACGTAGCCGTGACCAACATTTGAATGAAATTATCTTTGAAAAGTAAATGGAATAAACCAATTTATCGGCTCAAATAAAGATTTCATACAGTTTTGTAATTTTTATTTGTATTTTTTTTAAAAGAAAAACCAAAATTCTTAAAAAATCACCCTTTATATTGATGGCTGTGGACCTTCCTTAGTAGAACCCATGTTGGTTGCGATTTTTCACTTGGTCAATTGTTTTCTGGTTCACTAAAGCTTGAAAGAGTTTGGGGATACATGATATTATTGTAATCTCTCGGTATTTTAAATACCAGAGCTTTTACCTTACTTAGAACCCGGAAGAAAGAATTTTTTTTCGATTGATAGGATTTGTCCGAAACTGAAGGAATAAATTGAAAAGCCAAAAGCTCCAGTTGTTCCAATCCACTTATATTAAGGTACGGCGAGCATATGTTGCAGTTTTCATAAATTAAAAATACTAACTTTCTTGTGTTAAGAGATAGAGGAATGGTTTGTTTAGAAAAGTTTTAGAACATGTAAAAATATGAAAGTTTGCTGAACAAACAAAATTCTTATCTTCATTGGGTACAGAGTTACAGAGTATTTTGAAAAAAGTTACTTAAAAGTGAGTTTTTTGTATTTAAATTTTGATATTTGTTTTTTTACAAGAAATCGTTGTTCTAAAGAAGCATTTGGGCATAAGAAACATATGTTTTTGTCGAAGACCACACATCTCTAAGACATTTTCTTACAATGTTATAGCATATTTTAGCTAGAGTATGTGTGATGTGTGATTGGTTAATGTGTTACCGTTGCGCAACTCTTGCCCTACAATGCCCATGCAGGAAAGTGCAAGCAAGGAAATAAGTAGTGTAGTGTAGTAGTTACTATCTCGATGTTTTTTGTTTATGTTTAGGTTGGGCATGCGTTTAATTGTAATTATGTTCTATTTTGTTTGTTAAAATACTTTCTTATCTATTAAATGTTAATAAAGTCAGAGTGTTAAAATAATTCAATGTAGGGACTAAAATTAATATTAAAACTCCAGTGAACAATAAAGTCATAAATAATTAAAAACAATTTGTGCTAAAAACTGAAAATACAACCCTGCTGATGCACCGCACGAAATCTGCTGCACTATGCACGGAGAGAGTTGCAGATAAAGATGCTAATAGGTGGTAGAGAAGCTTGGGAGCCGGATACGGTCTTCTTAACCTGACCGGCGACGAGTGCAGACGTGATTACTGGGTGAAGACCCCACAAACGAGAACCAATTCTATACGAAGGAAGGCCATTTCGTGCCATTGAAGTGATATTTAGCACCAAGAATTAGTGAGCCGGTTAAGAAAAATAAGTCAGGTACGACAGAGGAACGCCGAAAAATTGTGCATTGGATATAACCCAAAGCTTCTCTCCACAAAAACCCACCAGGACCCGTTAACATAGTCTGGCTGAATCCAGGCGGAAATGCCACCGACCGGACCCCCGGTTTGACGCAGCTTGTGAGGTCGTAGTCATCCTGGACAGGAACTACGACGGGCTGTTGTTCCCTCCACCAACGGCATCGAGGCGACCATCGCGACGAGCACCGTGCAAAGCAGCAGCGGTACCGCTAGAGCAACCAGCGCAGGCCACGTGCCTCCCCCACATTCGGACAAGCAGAGTGAGTGGTTGTTTAAAATAAAAACTAGTAAAAATATAAGTGAGTTGAATTCTTGGTTCCGAAGTAGACCCGGAGCCGACCCTGAGGACCTTCGAGTCTCTCACGGCCGACAGGGAGTAAAGAAAAGAGGTCTTGGGAACCCAACCCCAAACAGTCCCCAGAGGAACGACCAGGGACTAGGGGTTTTGGCAAAAGCCCTTCAGGCTGAGCAGTAACAAATGACTGGACCAAAGGCGCATGACAGTTCCCACTAGTGAGCCTCAGCCTTCTAGTAACCGAACCCCTACCTTCTCGTGATACCAATTGATGTGCGAGTAACCAGTGGAAAGATCAACCAACCAACACTGGTGGGACTACTGGTCGCATGCTGACAGGGGGCGGGGCTTCCTTCCTCGGAAGGGAGTTTCCTGGGATCGACACCAACAGAAGCGTTCTAAGTAACGCAGTGTCCTTCTCAAGTCCTGATAGTGCCCGGGACATTGGTCGCTGGCCTTGCAAGCCTGCACCAGAAAAAAACAACAGCAACGAACGCAATAACATTAATTACGGACCGGAACAATCAGCTAGGACCACGCTAGACAACGAAAACGGACAAACGGATTTTTGGAACATGAAACTGCCGATCTACCTACTCAACTACCTAGAAAGTACCCGCGTGCTTTCCCAGGAATCGAAGACCCGCAGGATAACCATCGTAACGCTGCAGGAGGTATGCTAGAAGGGGACGATGGTGCGTACGTACAGAGATGGTCACACGATCTACCAAAGTTGTGGAAGCACACATGAGCTGGGAACATCTTATATAGTGATGGGAGAGATGCAGAAGCGGATGATCAGGTGGTGGCCAATCAGCCCTAGAATGTGCAGGTTGAGGATCAAAGGCCGTTTCTTCAACATTAGTATTATCAACGTGCATAGCCCACACCTCGGAAGTACCGATGACGACAAGGACGAATTCTACGCGCAGTTGGAGAGTGAATATGACCGCTGTCCAAAACATGATGTCAAGACCATTATCGGGGATTACAACGCTCAGGTTGGCCAGGAGGAGGAGTATAGACCGGTGATTGAACGATTCAGTGCACACCAGCTGACGAATGAAAATGGCCTCAGACTAATCGACTTTGCCACCTCCAAGAACATGGCCATACGTGGCACCTTCTTCCAGCATAGCCTCCACCATAGACTCACCTGGAGATCACCGAATAGAACAGAAACACAAATCGACCACGTTTTGATAGATGGTCGGCACTTCTCGGACATTATCGATGTCAGATCACATCGAGGCGCTAACATCGATTCGGATCGCTACCTAGTGATGGTTAAGATACGTCAAAAACTATCCGTTGTGAATGACATACGGTACCGTTGCCCGCCACGGTATAATCTCGCGCGACAGAAGCAACACGACATCGCAACACAGTACGCGTCATCGCTCGAAGCTGCACTGCCAGAAGAGGGAGAGCTTGAAGAAGCCCATCTAGGGGATCGCTGGAATGCCGTGAAAACAGCTATCAGCAGTGCTGCGGAGGAAGTCCTGGGACACGTGCAACCGAATCGACGTAACGAGTGGTTTGACGAAGAATGTCGGCAGATTTTGGAGGAAAAGAACGCAGCGCTGGCAACAATGCTGCGTAGAGCCACCCGTCAGAATGTGGAGCGATATAGACTGAAACGGAGGCAGCAAGTCCAACTCTTCAAGGAAAAAAGCGTCGCCAGGGAGAGAGGGAATGTGATGAACTCGAGCAGCTGCACCGCACACACGAAACACGAAAGATCAACCAAAAACTCAACGGATCCCGCAGAGGCTTTGTCCCACGAGCCGAAATGTGTAGGGATAAGAATGGAGGTATTTTGATGGATGATCGTGAGGTGATCGAAAGGTGAAAGCAGCACTACGATGAACACCTGAATGGCGTGCGAGCAGGAGATCACAACAGGAGCGGAGAAGACGTGGTCGGTGCAACGAACGACGAAGATGTGCCACCCCCAACAATAAACGAAGTTAAGGATGCGATCCGGCAGCTCAAGAACAACAAAGCGGCCGGAAAAGACGGCATCGGAGCTGAGCTTATTAAGATGAGCCCCGACAAACTGGCTAGCTCGCTGCATCGGCTAGATCGTCGAGATCTGGGAAACAGAACAGCTACCGGAGGAGTGGAAAGAAGGGAATTGGGTTATCTGCTCCATATACAAAAAGGGCGACAAACTAGACTGCCAGAACTATCGAGCGATCACAGTCCTGAATGCCGCCTACAAAGTGTTTTCCCAGGTCATCTTCCAACGCCTGTTACCATTGGCCAGCAGGTTTGTAGGAAGCTACCAGGCCGGCTTCATGGAAGGACGGTCTACGACTGACCAAATCTTTACACTGCGGCAGATCCTCCGAAAGTGCCGCGAGTTTAGACTCCCGACACACTATTTTTTCGTTGCTTTTAAAGCCGCATACGATACAATAAACCGACAAGAGCTATGGAAAATTCTCGACGAAAATGGCTTTCCGGAGAAGCAGACAAGACTGATTAAGGCTACGATGGAGGATGTTATGCGTTGTGTGAGAATTTCGGGTGGAACGTCGGACCCATTCGAGTCTCACAGGGCGCTCCGACAAGGTGATGGTGTCTCTTGCTTATTGTTTAACGTCGCGCTAGAGGGTGGTATGAGACGAGCGGGGTTTGACATGCGGGGCACGATTTTCAACAGATCAGGTCAATTTTTTTGCTTTGCGGATGACATGGATTTTGTCGGCAGAACATTTGAGACGGTGGCAGACCAGTATACCCGACTAAAACGTAAAGCAGATAGGATCGCACTGAAGATTAATACGTCAAAAACTAAGTATATGCTTGCAGGTGGGTCCGAGCACGACAGGGCACGCCTAGGCAATACGGTGACAATCGACGGGGATGAGTTCGAGGTGGTCGACGAGTTTGTGTACCTCGGCTCTCCGGTAACTGAGAACAACGATACCATCCGGGAGATAAGGAGACGTATTTTCAGTGGAAGTCGTGCCTACTATGGGCTCCATAAGAAACTACGGTCGCAAAATCTCAGTCTTCGCACCAAGTGTATCCTGTACAAAACGCTAATAAGACCGGTCGTTCTCTACGGGCATGACACGTGGACAATGCTCGAGGAGGACTTGCGAGCACTCGGAGTTTTCGAACGTTGGGTGCTAAGAACCATCTTTGGCAGAGTGCAGGAGAACGGAGTGTGGAGGCGTAAGATGAACCACGAGCTTGCGCGCCTCTGCGGTGAACCCAGTATTCAGAAAGTGGCCAAAGCTAGAAGGATACGCTGGGCAGGGCATGTAGCTAGAATGCCGGATTGCTACCCTGCACTTGGTGTTCGCTTCAAATCCGGTGGGAATGAAAAGGCAAGGGGCACAACGAGCGAGATGGGTGGACCAGATGGAGCACGATCTGCAGAGTTCCGGGTGCCCGCGGAACTGGAGGCAGGCAGCCGTGGACCGAGTAAATTGGCGGAACCACGTTATGCAGGCCATGTCTTAGGACGTACGGCCATCTAAGTAAGTAGGTATGTGTGAATGCTAGAAAAAATAACGCGTGATATATCGCTCCGTGACTTTTAAACAATTCATGTTTGAAAACAGTGAGTAAATTGTTTAGAAAAGTAGTGCTACGAGTGATTTGATATCAGAATGCTTGGTGAATGAGTGTTTCAATAGCTTCCACGAAAAGGCTGTGAGAAGAAGAGAATCAAATTTTACAATTGCTTTTTTTTTTTATTCTCGCTTATTTTCCGTCGGTCTAGTTTCGCCACTGTTGTGGCCAATCACCGACGCCCAGGGAGGCGACTTCCACACCCAGGACCCTAACTCACGACCCGTTTATCAACGGACCGGCCCCACCGCTTTTACTTCCTCATGCGATGAAAGGCGTGATCCCAGAGATTTTTCGCCTCAGAAAATCTCCCGGTATCGGCTAGGATTGAATCTGGACCAGTTGGGTTGGTTGTGAGTGGATCACGCCATCTCACAACCATCAACACCTATGTCGGCGGTGGGTTTCGAACCCAGGCGTCGAGCGTGATTGGCGGAGACGTTACCAACCACACTAGGCCCCCGCTCTAATTTTACAATTGCTGTGATCAATTACACTGTGCTACAGCGATTTAGAACTTCTGAAGTGACCTAGTGTAGGTTGTAGGTCTTGTTGAGTGTAATATTCGCGAGTACTAGAAATTTTCCAAACACCCCCAAAATCTGAAGTTATGGTCAAAATACGATTTTTTGGACTTCAGCGCACATAATATTTTTTAACTTAGTCATTTATCAACCGATTTCCAGTATTATAGCAGTTTTAGAAAGAGAACAAATAGAGCTTTCAACATATATACAGGATTGTTCTAATAACAATAAAACATGTTGAGTTATTTAAGCTTAAATCTAATTTTTTAGACTTTTTCACCACACATATACTATAATTTTGAAATTTTATTCAATTCCGAACCAATTGAAAGTAGTTCTGTAAAAATCGGTTGATATTTGGCTAAGTTATATCTAAGCATATAAAAATGCAGCTCTGTCTGTCTGTCTGTCTGATTCATATAGGCTTGGAAACTACTGGACCGATCGGCGTGAAATTTTGTATATATAGGTTTTAGGGGCCGAGAAAGGTGACTAAGATAGTTTGAGACCCCTCCCTCATCAGGAAGGGAGGGGTCCCATAGAAATAAAACATAAATTCATGCACATCTCGAAAACCAACCAAACAAATGAAACCAAATTTGGCATGTGGATGTTTTAAGGAGGGACAAATATGTCCAAATTGGTTTGAAACCCTTCCCTTTTCTGGAAGGGAGGGGTTTCATGCAAATGAAATACAAATTTCTGCACATCTTGAGAACTAAGCAACTAAATGGAACCAAATTCAGCAGGTGAATGTTTTTAGGGGTAACAAATATATCAATAATGGTTTGATACCCCTTCCTCTTCTAGAAGGGAGAGGTCCCATACAAATGAAACACAAATTTCGCACCTCGAGAACCAATGAAGCAAATACAACCAAATTTGACAGGTGAATGTTCTTAGGTGTAACAAACATGTCCATAATGGTTCGACATCCTTCCTTCTTCTGGCATGTCTCCAAATACATACCATTTTGAAATCCAAGATGGCGACTTCCGGTTTCTGAAAAACCTGAGGCTGAGATATGACTTGATGTTTTTCACCATATACTTAGATTTCATCAAATCATTTCTCAGCATAATTATAACATACTTTCATTAACAACACCTATTGTTTCCGTTTGGTACTAAAAAGAACTTTCCAAATTTTACAGCAATTGAAGCTCCATCATTATAAAAATGTGTGAAAAATTGCGAATAAATTTGGAAAAATTTGAAAATAACATAAACCATCTTATTTATTTTAAAACTATTCATCACATACAGGTAAACTTTCTAGACATATTTATATGTTTCAAATGCTCTATTTTTCACTTTTCCAAAACAGCCAAAATATAAAAAATCGGTTGAAAAATAACCGTATTAAACATAAAAATGTGAGCTAAGGTAAAAAACAGGATTTTGACCATAACTAATAATTTTTGTGATATTTGAAAATCTTAGAGTAAACGCGCAAGTAACATTTGACTAAAGTTCCAACCACACGAGGTCACATCAAAAGTTCTTGCATTTTTTCATCATTTGCAGGTCCGTGAAATAAATGTGCGATAGCCAAATATCAACCGATTTCCACAAAACTGCTTTCATTTGATTCGGAATTGAATATACTTTCGAAATTATAGTGTACTAGCTGATACCCGGCCCGCGTTGCTGCGCCATTAAGTTTACAACAACCGCATATCTCTCAAATGTACATAATTACAACAAAAATTAGCATTACCATGTTATATCTATATGTATATGTATGTATTCTCCCCTAAAAACTGTTTTTCTGTTATTATTTCTACAACGTTTCGATTTCTTTAAAAAACTCTAAAATATACATTCGGAAAGAACTCAAAAACTTTACGGAACGTTCTGTTACTAAGCTTATTATTTGGGCTAAAAAAAAACTAAAGCATTCTCTAATCAAGTAACACGTGCAAAAAACCCACGTAACCCACGAAACATGAACAAATTGAAATGGTTATTTCGATTACAAATAATTTAAGGAGTGTATTCGTTTTGCAAATGAAAAGGGTATCCATTTATTTTTATAACTACCTCAACCTGTTAATGTTGGGTGGTGAACAATTATTTCCGACAATATAAGATAATCCATTAATAAAAATATTTGTGCCTATACAGTCAGTGTTTTATCAAGTGGGGTATACGTACCTCGTAAAAAAACCGCGTAAAAAATCGCGTAAAAAAGCGTTAATTAGAAAATCCGCGAGAATCAGCAAAATCAATAGTATCAGTAAAAGTCCAATATATTTTAATTTTAATGAGGTATTCATCTCGTAATGTTGTGTGCAAAGCCACAACCGCAAATTTAACGTAGAACTACATAAACATGGCTTGCATTATTGCATTCGAGAACGATAACAAAAGATGAGTTCAATAATAACGATGGATTATTTTGTATTAATATGTTTATGTTTATAATTATCACCTATCATTTTGGATGTTTTCCAGAAACCGAAAATCACTATCTTGGATTTGGCGCCTGGTATTCGGTATTTGGTATTGTGAAA
The DNA here is from genome assembly GCF_029784165.1 of Wyeomyia smithii. Classification (NCBI taxonomy): domain Eukaryota; kingdom Metazoa; phylum Arthropoda; class Insecta; order Diptera; family Culicidae; genus Wyeomyia; species Wyeomyia smithii. The sequence continues at coordinate 263,903,941 of NC_073696.1, read as the reverse complement.
ATCGGATATCATAAAATCACTATCTTGGATTTTAAAATTGCGTCGGATTTGATTTCCAATCTTTGGGTATCGTATCAATAACGGAATGATCATTTTTGGCTGTTTGCCAACATCCTAACGTTGATTTTAAACGTTGATTTAAAAATGGCGTCTGTAATCATTTTTTAGCTTCTATGCAATACCCATATTGGGTGATATTTGGTATATCCCAGTAGCCGGATATCGTAATTGCAGTTGAGTTGCAAAAAGGCGTCTGGATTTGTTCTCCGGTCTCGATAACAGAAATACCCATTTTGGGTGATGTTTGGTGATTTATGAAAACCGGAAGTCACCATCTTGGATTTCTAAACGGCTTGATATCTGATTACAGGTGTATTGGCATCAATTTGATTCCAAAAATACCCATATTTGATGGTGTTCGGTCATTATAGGTTGATTTCCAGAAACCGGAATTCTTCATATTGGACTTGGTCTGTTAAGTCGATTTTCGGCCACTGGCTGTCGTATATGGTCATTTTCGGTAACCGCATTTTCCAATAGCGTCTGGATTTGATATCATGTCCCTGGGTGTCATCTCGGTTCTGGACTGTCGATTTTTGTTACCCAACAACCGGAAGTTGCCACTTCGAATGGCAAAATGACGATTTTTGGCCTATGTGTATCATCTTGATTGCAGCAGTGTTCATATTGGGTGATATTTGAACATTTTTGGAAACTGGAAATCATCATCTCGGATTTCAAAGTGGTGTTTAAAGTTGATTTTAGGTCCCTGGGATTTATCTAGATTCCAAAAACACCTAGAATTTGATCATTTCAGAATGTTTTCTGGAAATCGGAAACCCCCATCTTGGAATTTAAAAATTGTGACTGAACTGGATTTTGGGCTTCAATTATGAGTGGTATTAGATAATTTTCATTTCAAAATGGTTTCTAGATTGAGCCATTTTAGAATGTTTTCCAAAAACCGGAGAACGTCATATTGACAATTTGGGTTGATTTCCGGTCTCTAGATAAAACCTCGGTTCCGAAAATACTCATATTGGTTTTTTCAGCTCTAATTGGTCGAAATATGAGTTCAAAACATGTCTCAACATTTTTCAATAGTTCAATAGTTGTTGTCATAATATTAGAATTTTGCCGCATGTTGATGAAGGCGTGCAAATTTTCCAATCTATTGTTGCA
>NC_073696.1:263885259-263900259 GCF_029784165.1 Wyeomyia smithii | reverse complement strand
TCATACCCCCCCCCCCTTCCTCTTAACTACGCTACTGAATATTGCAAAGTCTTAAATGACAAAGTTATGTTGCAAGCACGTCTCATATCCGAAAACACCTGTATATAAATATTCATGAAGAACTTTTTCATAATTTACAAATAATGAAATTTAATACACCCCCTCCTTTCTACGCCACTGAGATACAGAAAAATCAATGTTTCAGAATCTAACATACTTATAGAAATTGGCACGGTAATTGAGTTTGGTTTACTTCCACGTAACCCCCCCCCCTTTGCCACGCTAATGGTATATACAAAATTCAAAGCCGTTTAAATACATCAGCTACTAAAGATTCTGCATACCGAATTTGATGCTGATCGGTCCAGCAGTTTTAAAATCATCGAAGGTTTACATTGTTTACCCCCCTCCCTCATCCTTGAAACGCCTCTGAGATACACGAAGGTCTAACATGACAGAGTAAGACACATAAACATTCTTGATATAAATTTGAACGGTTATCGGTGAGGAAGTTTTCAGGTTCATGAACCACAAATTCACCCCCCCCCCCTTGCCTACGCTTATGAGATAGAACAAAACTAATATTTTAGGATTACTCCCCGTACTCGAAAACCCCTATGCACAAATTTCCACGGTAATCGGTTCAGTAGTTTTTGAGTCTATAGGGAACAGACAGACAGACAGACAGACATTCGCATTTATAGATATAGAAGAAGAAGATAGATTGTGGTATGTTTCTTACAAAAGTAGACGGCAAATTTGAAATTAATTTGAAAAATTTCGTGAAAAAGTCTATAAAATTGATATAAACTAAAACTACTTAACATGTTTTATTGATATTAGAACAAACCTGTATATATTTTGAATGCTCTAATTGTCCTCTTTCTAAAACTGCTTTAATATTGAATATTGGTTGATAAATGACTGAGTTAAAAAATATTATATGCGCTGAGGTCCAAAAAACCGTATTTTGACCATAACTTCAGATTTTGATGGTGTTTGGAAAATTTATAGTATGAGCGAATGTTACACTCAACAAGACCTACAACCTACACTAGGTCACTTCAGAAGTTCTTGCATTTTTTTTTTTCATTTGTAGCACAGTGTTATGGATATGGCTGATCAGTTGAAGTGGTAGGAGTAGGTGTGCAAAATAGTAAACAAGTAGATGCGGGCACACTAGCATTTCAATGCAACAATACTGCCATCAAGGAAAACCATTTGTATAAGTTGGAAAATATGCGGTCACTCAGATAAGTACCGGACTAAATAATAAATTGATATCATCATTGTTTTGAGTAGAAAACAGCGCAGTTTTAAGTGCATTTGTGTGTGATTGCTTGGCGGTGGTATGTGTGTTGACGCACGCTGGTGGGGCTGTGTGCCAGTGGAGTGGTGAATAAAGAAACGAATATATATAATACGCGGCTCGTTTGCATTTACAGTGGGCTGCGTTCATTCAGTACGCATCGCGCACTACATCTGAGGTTGTCTTGAAGTTTCATTTTTATTTTTATTTACTACAATTACATCATGATCCGGAGTAGGTTTCGTTCGGTCGATTAATACCGAGAATGATAATAGACGTTAATATAAATGCATAGATATTTCGGGTGGTAGATGATCGGATCGCACCTACACAAGATCACATATAGAGACTTGACAAATGAAAATGTGTGCTTCTCTTTTTGGCACATACGACAGCCAGTCAAAACATTGATAGCACCGGCAACGCTGGTTGACGATGTCAATTTTCGACCAACGCACACTGGCAAAAATGAATCCAAATTCCCACTAATCAAAAGCCGCTGGGCTGGACACCTTAAATAAAGCATTCCTTATGTAAAATTGGCCAATAAATCGATAGGTGATATTTTCATTCTGTGCAAGGCACGGGAAAGGGTCTATATTACCCAAAATACGCAAAAATAGGGTGAAAAGAGGCTAAAAAGACCATTTCCCGTGCCCTGTCCAAAATGAAACCATCGCCAAGCAATTTGTTGATCAATTTTACGTAAGAAATGCTATATTTAAGGTATCCAGCCCAGCGGCTTTTAATTAGTGGGAATTTGGATTCATTTTTGCCAGTGTGCGTTGGTCGAAAATTGACATCGTCAACCAGCGTTGCCGGTGCTATCAATGTTTTGACTGGCTGTCGTGTGTGCCAAAAAGAGAAGCACACATTTTCATTTGTCAAGTCTCTATATGTGATCTTGTGTAGGTGTGAAGAGATTCGTTTGCTTTCGCCATGCCAATGACAGCAGCCGGCAACCGTTGGGAACGGTCGGCGGCAAAAATAGAAACGATTCTATTTTTTGCAACAACAACAAGCGACGGTCGACCGCTGTGTTCTGTTTGGTCGAAAAAGAACGGAACGGTAGCGGTTGACCGCTGCAACGGTTAGTCTGATACAGGCTTCAGAACGTGGCCAGCGCCGTCATGGATCTATACAAAGCGGAAGCTACTGAATTGTTGTACATTGAAGATGGTAAACTAATCCCAAGTTGCCATATACGTGGCTCGCTGTGCAACTTCACTAGATCAGATCCATCACGGAGGAGCAACTATGTAATGTGCTTGACGACCTTTCAAGCTCAAACGATATTATAGTTTATTATTTTAGCTTATTTTTACGATAAATTTAAGAACGTATAAAGTTAACTATTTCTCTATCTCTCAACACAAAAAGTTAGTTTTATATTTTTACTATTGTAAGGTTTTCGTAACTTTTGACAATTTGAGATAATGCGGGACATTCATACAAATAATTGTTTCAAACACACCGTTAAGCTAGGATGAAGATGAAAGGTACAATGGAATTAAGTTCCACTTTTTGCCTTATTGGACCACTGTGGACGTGATAAAGTGCAGCATCTTTTTGTTTTCGATGTCAAGGAGTTATTAACTGCCCTGCGTTAGTCCGTCAAATACCGACAAATATCCTTCCTCGTCGTTTTCGGAATTATAAACTGCTAGTCAGCTACCCACCACAGAACCAACATTCTTTCGACAAAGGTGTTTGCTTGTTCGCTGTGTGTTGTTGTTAAATTGATATAGGCACAGACAATTGAGAAGAAAATAAACATAAATCCAAAACTGAAGTGAGAACAGGAAAAGGAAAGATGAATTGGAGAAAAGAAAGAGGAAAAATTAATCAAACGAAAAATCAGTAAGCTGCAGTACTAGGAAAATTCTACATGAAATGCGACAAAGCAAAAACCAGGTAAACCGAAAACTACTGCAAGCTACTAAACAATAAAACAAGTTTCCAAATCACAACTCGTCCGTTGATAACCCAACAAAAAAAATGTATCAAAAACCATTCTCACGAAAAAGTTTTTATCCAACCAGAAATGCATTCAGTTTTCCTTTCTTCAACCATAGAAACTTCAACAATCTCCGTGCGACCCCCTGCCAACCTCGGACATTCCCATTGTACTCCCAAACTGCAATTTAATCTTCTCAAACATCGTTCTGAAACAATTCACTCTCAACTCGCTCAGAGGAGGGAAATAATTGAGAAATAATTAAGTCACCGCAAGTGCCACTACCGCGGCAGGGCACACCGTAGGACGGTTCTCGAAATTTCACAGGTGCAAAAGAGTTCTCAAAAATGCACTGCATCTGGAGTCTGGAGAAAGTAAAAATCGCACCCTCCATGCTCCGGAACCTCGCGGCGAAAAAAACTTTATCAATTTCTATGCTAATTATTCGCCGCCGGAGGTTCGGTTGCTCCTTCGAGCCACCGCACCAAATGAGCAGCATTTCCCACAAGCCTTGAATCTATTCCGTTGGCCGAGTAAACCCATTTCCACCCGTCGTCTGGTTTTATTTCCGGAAAATTGCTCGTTCCCAAACCGAAAGTGGCTTTCAAGAAGTTAATAACATTGATCAGGATTTGGCGAACTTGTTCGCCTCGGTATTGAACTTTTCAATTTGGAACGGCTGTAAATTACCGTAAGCTATAAACTGGCGGTTTTGGCTCGCAATCACCGGCTCTATTATTGCCAATCGTGCTGCCAGAAAGGGGCGCTCGCTCTCTGTATCTATCGAAAGGGATGATGGTGATGATCCGGTTTTTTTCTAGCAGGCAGGATGGCGTCGCACTAAATTCTACCAGGCAATATTTATTTATGAGCTTGTCTCGGTTTACGCCGGATCAAAGTTGGTTTTATGTGCGGGAAATGGCTCGCTGTTTTACAAGCAATCCATCTGTGTAAACGTGACACACGTGACAATGTCGGCTTAGGGCAGAGCTCCCTCATACGATGCTTGTGGTGGAGAATTGAGCAAGTGGTGAAAGGTTGTCACTTGGGAGATTCTGGACGCTATTTGCTTTACTTTTAGGGTTCTGGACATTGCAAGAACTGAGATTGAAACTAGTTTACGAACCAGTCAAAAGTTATTATATTATATGTAGTTTATATTAAATAGTCATTAAAAAACATGGGACCACTGACAAAAAAATAAACAATAAATCAAAGAAGAGGTATATTTTTCCACTCGGCCTCTCAGGAAACCTCAAAATCGCAGGTCATGTATAGAACGGTAGAAATTCATCAGTGCTCAAATGGAATGGAAATCTCAATTGTTTCGAATGTTATTGTATTTTATCAAAACGGTTAAGCATTCAAAGATAATCGCGAAAAATGCCAATTTGAAATAAATTTAACAATTCCTACCAGCAAGAGTTAGTAGACTGGATAAAGGGATTTTCTGATTCGAAGACACCATTAAAATAAACCAAGGATAAACCCTCCGACTCGGCCTCTGATTCTGTTTTCTTCCCTCGCCAAAGTAAACACAACGCGATACGATCAGACCCGATCCGATTGATTTGTATTCCATTAAAATCTATTCAAACCACTGAACCCATTTTTTTCAGCCGCACGACGCCGACTGATTGCCAATTTCCCTTCGATTTTCCAACCTAATCGGAGGACACTTCGAATTCCAATTACTGCCGCCGCCGCTAGATTTGCTAACGTGGCCCCATATCAGAAGGCAGCCCCAAAACTGGAGCCAATAAATTCACCTGCCTGTCTGGTTCTTCGCAACGACCGCCCCGCAGGCAGGCCGCAACAGGAGCGAATGCTAATTTATGCCAAATAGAATCGCAGTTTTTGGCTAGAAAACATGCGTACCTTCCGAAACCTGAACCGTTATCAGCCTGGTCGACCCGTACGTGAGTGCGTGTGTGTGTGCAAGAGTTTACAGTTTTATTTGATTTATGTTCCATCGATTGGGCGTCCCCGCTGGATCGTTTTGGGATTGCGTTTTTCCGGAAAGAGCTAGATCGAATTTTTAAACACTTTCCTGTGCCGATCCGGATTCACTGTGCTTAGAGCGGTAATCCCAATGGCATGATTCCAACACCATTAGCGTAGTTATTGAATAAATGCTAGGGTTGAAGCCCAGATTTATGTGCCAGAATGCAAAACAAACTAACTAATTTGGCACTACACATTATAAATCATCGATAATTTAAAGTACATAAATGTCATGTCCTCACCACTTCTGGCCGAAAACTACCCACATCAGTTTCGGTCGGTACGGAAAGAAGGGTCTTTTATTATCTGTTGCTCTGAGAGGTTAAACAACACGAGAGGCGAATTCAGTCGGAATAATTGAATGGAAAGTTTGGCCTTTTCTTTACGTTTTGCCACCACTCCGACTTAATCCAGCGGTGCACAAAATGCCCTATGAAAAAACCCTGACAGCAAACACAACCGAATGAGCAGATTCCTCATAAATTGGATACGCGCCGTGACTGTTGAGCGTGAGAAGGGAAAAAGATAGAACTGCCTAAATTCAGTCGAAACTGTAGCAGACGGATCATTGCCGTTTTTTTTTCTCTCGCATCTTCCCCGGCCGCAAAAAAGCGCTATCGGGAAAAACCACGAGTTATGCTAATAGGATTTCGCCCGTCGATTTGAAGAAAAACATTTATGTGCTCAGGTTGGTTACGGGCTGAACTGCGGGGAACTCCAACTGAGCGCGTAACTGGCTGCGGAAAGATAAATAGGCCTCCAGTCAAGTGTGTCACTTCCACCGAGTGCTTTTCATTCATTAGGCGCGTTAGTCGATGACTTTATCCGGATTAAGGCCATTGTTGCGGAGCGATACGGAAATCGGTGGGTGTGTGTGTGTGTGTGGTGTGAAATTGAGAATGGTTGCGAGCACAGCACAAGCAAATTTGGTAACTAATTTCTGCAATTGTGAATTGTGCTTAATGCACACGAAGGTTTTTTTTCTGGACCTAATGGAAAAATCACAGGAGGGTTGTGTGCAAAGCCACGACCGCAAGGTTGAAGTAGAATACTTTTACAAGAAAAATTACCCGGCCGCTTGCGTTTCAGTCATTTTTTCTAGTAAATAAACGTTGACTAGTCAGATCAATCGAATTTCGCGCTTCAACAAGGATTGCCCATATTCAATAATATAGTAAGTTACTTGTCATGATTGGGGCTTAACAGTTTTTAAATTTTTGTTATGCAAAAACTTAATTTTTATGCAGATAATAAAAATTTTTCGGATGTCGTGCTCATGACTGAAGGAAAAGATAATTCAGTACGTTCTGAGACACGGAGATAAAGTAAAATTCATAACTTTTACAAATTTAAAAATGTAAAATGTGTTTCATTAAAAACATTTACTAGTGCACGCTATCGCACAGAGACTGCATTTCTCTAAAGTAACTCACTGCATCAGCTGCTATCGATGCTGAGATCCGCTGCAACTAGTGCGCTATCCATTGCTATGCCACAGCTGTGGCCGCTATTTGCTATCGCTGGTATCCACTGCACTGCTACTGCTGCTGCTAAGAAGAACTGGTGTTGTCGCTGTCTAGAACTATTATGAGCGGCTTCGGCTGAAACAGGCTCTTATATAGGCCAAATAGCATATTTTAAATTGCAAGGTATATGATTCTGTCGACCGTGCTTGGGAAGCAATCATATAACGACCAATCAGAGGTCGATTTGTTCGTTTTGACAAGGCTTGACCATTTTCAATATTACAATAGTTTGAAAAATAAAATCACAATTATCTTCATTTGGGAAGAATTTTAAAAAGATTTTACAATCTATTGGTGCAAGAACGAAAGAAATCCATCGAATACTAACCGCTTTATTAGCATTTGAAATTGGACATATTTTTCACTTTTTTCGGTTTTAGATTTTCATTTCACATCCCTATGTAGCCGAACTTCCTGAGAGAAGTATTCTACTTCAAAATGGTGACATTCGAAAAATCCCTTTGCTAAGACATTACTAAGACATGTAGTGATAACTTGTTTTTATCTCTACAATATAATGTACCAATCTACCAAACTCAGTCACGCATTTCTTTTTTGTTCCATATTTTCTCATGTTCAGATTGTAAAGTATTCTAATGGAGATAGAATCTTATTTTTCTTAACCAAAAATCATTGCTGCAAAAAAAAATTGAAAATAACCGAAATATTTTAAAAAAGACTTCTCTCTCTCTCTCTCAAAAATTTCTAAAATGTATTCTGATTTATAATGTTCTCTTATTCAATCAGTGACTTTCTCAAATTCAAATCAGTTTTGTTAATCAGAATGAAGATTCTGCTCTTGATGATAAAACTTTGTATCCCAGTTAATAGGAAGAAGATTGAGTTGTATAATTATGAACAGGATGCTCATTTTAAGCGACAAAACTACTAATAAATAAATTCAACTGAAACTAATAAATAAATAATTTCGTCAATTAAATTTAGTAATAAAAATTCCTTATTGATTTTTCCAATTGAATTTAGTTTTATCAATATCATCAATTTCATCAAACTGGTATAGGCAATTGGTATAGACCAAGGCAAACGGAAGAAAGCCAACGGTTGAAAACTTGGCAGTTGAAATTTTATCGGCACGCGCGGGTTTCTTGGTCAGAGTTCCGCGGAAGGCAACTGTGGAGTTAGCAGTAACACTAGAGGTACGTTGATTAAAAACCGAAGAACGTGACTTCCGAGCGGTAGACCCGACCGCAGACCGTCCTTGAAGTGTCACATCTACTACGTGGCGGACTGTCAGTTTCGTGCTACTAGGGAGCCGAATGGAGCGTGTCGTTAGGTGGAGGCCCGGTTTTTCCAGGGGATTTCTAACGAATTTATATTAAGATGGGTGAGGCCGATACGTCTGATCATTCAAAGTTTATCAGCGCAAGGAGCTGCTACAGAGTGTAGTTATTTTGTTGATAGACGGATCGGTGAACCAGTCAGAGTGGGGCTGAACAAACGGTGGAAGATCATTCAAAACGTGGTCAGTGAAACACTCTGACAGGTTGGGATGAAAGGAAAAGAACTGAGCCTACGCTAACAAGTTAGTAGCAACAAATCAAGTGACGCGTCAGATGCGGGAGAAATACTGGAATGCTAAAGCAGAGTCTTAGTGCTACGTTTCATTACGATACAGAACTTGACCTAATGTTTATTCTACACAGACTTCACAGCACAGAAAACTGCTCAATGTACAAGGACAATTGCGGGGCTAGCGCCACGATTTTACTGCCACTAACGGTCTCTTCCGAGCCGGGACTCGAACCTACGACGATTGGCTTATTAGGTCAGCATCGTACCTCCAAACCTGGAAGGTCCGGGAAGCTATCCTGAACACTACGTGTCCTTGCGGAGGCGGAAAATCGCTTCACCAGGCACGACATGACAATTCCTGCCAAATGTAACGACAAAGAGGGGACCTGACTACCGATAATTCGAAGGTCGCCAGGCATTGGACACAACACTTCGAAATGGTATTGAATGGTGAGGGAGCCAGGAGAGTCATCGAGGGAAACAGGGAAGATGGACAAGCTGTGGATCCGCCAAACTTCGACGAGGTGAAAAACGTTTTCTGAGAGCTGAAGAACAAAACTGCTGGGAAGGGCGGCTTTCCGTTGGAAGTAATCGCATGAGGCAATTCACCTGATTATCCAGAGGATATGACCTGAGGAGAAACTACCTACGGACTGGTTGAACGGCAGATAAATAATTTGGGTTTTGGAACCATAACAGGTTTACCAAGATCGGCTTAGATTACCCTGCTCAATTCACATTTGATATCCCGCACACTATAACGCCTTATCACTCCGTCACAAATCATAAAAAATAGGCCCTTAGAGTAATAGTTTGATCCACTTCCACTGTGCCCGATAGAATCAGATAAGATCAGTCTTAATTATACATCCACTTCCACTGTGCCCGATAGAATCAGATAAGATCAGTCTTAATTATACATCGACTGCGAACGGTCGCAATAAATACTAGCTAAGTTGTCCGAGTAATAAACGCATTCCATATTTAAGACATCCGTGGCTTCTTGGTCAGAGTGCCGTGGAAGGCAATCCACGCAGAATCAATGCAGAATTGACATAAAAAATTTCTCCCGCATCCTATCCCATGGCTTGAGTCCGTGGCACGAAGCCTGTGTTGATGAATGCCAGTACAGTTCTAGAGCGGAGCGATCTCCATCTCCTTGAGACAGATCCTCGACAAGTTTAGAGAACACATTTGCAGACACATCATCTGTTTATAGACTCCAAGTCAGCGTACGATTCAATGAAAAACAACGAGTTGAGGTTGTGATTGACGGTTTCACATCAAGTGTCAGGACTTTTTTTGCTCTCTGTGTGGACTCATCTCTGCGACTAGAGACATTTGATCTATTATGATATTGCCCAGGTGTTTTATGTATTCTGCACATCATATTATTATCACTATTGATGTAACTGATACACTTTTTATTTATTTCTGTGTTTGTGTGTGAGGTTTTACCGTTCCGTTTCAAGCTTAATGTTCTACTATACCGAGCCTCTTTCCATCCTGCCAATATCCCCAAATTACAATTCCCGCCTAACGTTCCTTTTTGGCCAGGTTTATTGTCAGAGAGACTTATTACGTCAATAGGAAGGAATCTTATGGGAACCTCATTCCTCCAACCAATATCGCATTCTAATTACAATTTCAAGTAGAGAACACCAGTTTTATTATTAGAAGGATTTATTTTTGCTAGGAGGAAAATCAACAGCGGTACTGTAGAATTCAGCTTGGAGAAAGGGTATGCAATGAAGACTGAGAATGAGCCTATGTTAAGGTCTTTGACAACTAAATGGCCTGATTCTACCTACGACCATCCGCTTGTGAAACCGGACCGTGAGCTCCCATGCAAGTGTCAGACTCTCGAACTTACTCTTACCATAGCCTTCGAAGGAACTGTATAAAAAGCAGGTGCGCAGAGGAGCGAAACTGTTCTCACGAAGCGTCACATGCTTCTAGGCTTTGCGAGGCTTAACGGCTCTCAGACCGTGACATGCGATAACGAGGTGAGCTGCGAGGTGAAAGGATGGATTGCAGCAACAACAGAACCTATTACGGATTGCGCAGTCTACAGATTCGCACGAAAGTCGCGCTCCACAGGACGCTGATACCGCCAGGGGCGCCTTACGGATATGATACCGATCAGAGAGTGCCTAGGGTCTTCTAGAGAAGAAACCTGCAATCTGTTAATGGGTTCAATGATGGCAATTTCGGTCACGGGTTTCTTTAAAACACGTTTTATTATGTCAAACCCGTGACTGAAATTGCCATCATTGAACCCATTAACTATTTATTGGTCAAACACCGCTTAACCTGCAATCTGTTCTCGGTGGCAAACTAGAAAATGGAGTGTGGCGCTGGTGCATGAATCACGAGCTATACGAAGTACACAAAAACGCTGATATTGTCAAGCTGATGAAACACGCCTGGTTACTGTGAATTAACCACGGAGCGCGTATGATAGATGAGCGAACGGCAATGATAATATTCATCGAAGACTCGCATGGAGATCGACGACTTCGAAGCAGACCCCACGCACGCGTTGGATGTGTGCTGTCGATGAGGATGTGTTTTGGGGTGTTCTGCACGCGGCAAAGGTTCTCTACGGTCTGCCATTCTAAAAGTGAAAGTAAGTAAATATCAATATTTTTAACATCATAAACGTTATCTATTTTATTGCTTATTTAAATTTAAACAATTTTTCGTATCAATTAAAGAAACTACAAATTTTATCTTTTGTTTTGTTTTTCTTTTTCTGTTATTTTCAATTTTATCTATTGTGAAAATTTGAAAAACTTTCAGCAACTTTAACAATTTTAGTAATTGTATCAATTTCATATTTTTTATCAATATCACCATTTTTATTTTTAAATTTTTTATAACTTTTATTTTTAATATGTTTATCAAATTTTTACATTTTCTTGACAATAAAACAAGTTATACTATTTTTAAAATCGCTTTTGAAGTATTAGGTACATCTAGTACCGAAGATTGGGGCTAACTCTCCTGGCTCCCTCACCATTAAGTGATGGATAGTTCACTCCCATAATTTTGAGTTGAATAAAAAACGGGTATTTAACACAACTTGATACACTTGATACAACACTTTAACAGCAATAACGAAAAATTGTACCTTTTATAGCAAATTTGTTATTGGAAAAGTAACAAATCTTCATCCCTAGCTAAATAACAACACATATCGTCATAAATTTTGCACATGTTACGGAATCACTACTATATAATAATGTCCGTTACATCTACATTCAAACATTTCTACTGGTCTCTATGAACGCATCAACAAAAACCCTAATTAATCCACCTAGCAGTGGGACCCAGCCTTTCTCATTCAAACTTATTATTTGTTTAAATAGATATACACAAACAATTTTTGATTCAGTGTATCTAACCGTGAAAACGTATAAGATAAAGCTTAAATCGAATTTGTATTTGAAAGATGAACAACGTGTTAAGTAGTTTGGAGAATATTTTCTGTGGATACTTTATTCTTTTATCAGCAACATATAGTGGAGTTCAAGTGATTCGTTGCTTTTTTGGATTTGCGAAGTGGCTATTTCTATTGCATCGTTCGTTTGCCGGTACTTTTTGTCACCGATAGCACCAGCTTTCTCGTCTAATTTGTGTGCTCACTGAGTAGTGCTTGACGACTGCGAAACCGCACACAAAACGAAATGGATAAAAAACAATGCGAATGCAAAGGCGACATCAACGACCTCAAGCCCGAAAGAAGCGTTTGCTTGCGGGAAGATTTTGCTCATTTGTTCTTCCTGTAAAGATGAGCTTAAAGGCCGCAGTATAGGCTCATATATTTCGGAAATAAAACAACCGCAACTATCCGATGTATCAAACCTGAACACACAATTTCAACAGTTGTGCGACGTTGTCGAAGCGTTGAGTAAAAATATAGATAATTTCGCACCCAAACCGAAACAGCCACCCGATACCCCTTCCCTACACTGAAAGAAATCGACACGACATTATAAAGTGTTTTGCACTTGAATTCGCCCTACTGATCAAAACATATAGAATTCATATGCGAAACACTTTAGAATTGTTTATCGTGCAACACCTCATTTTCAAAAAGAAAACACTTTCAATTCGCGTGTTATGACACATAGGCATAAAGTGTTTGGATTTTTAATCTCAAATGAAAGTTTACCGAAGTTCTAATGATTTTTATTCGATTTTTAAATGAAAACAGTTCTACAATGTAACCTTTCTTTTAATTATAAAACTTAAAATTTAAATTATAACGTTTCATCGCCAAATATAATCTCTGTTCATCGCCTTCTCTGTTGAAGAAGCCTGTAAAGCAATTAAAGAGTACAATTAATTTAATTTAATTAATTGAAGTTGTAGTAAACAAATACCTCTAGCGCAAAGATGCCTTCATTAGAATGTCTGTGATGGAAGAACGAAATAAAAGTATGATTGGAATTCGATTCTTTTACGGAACACAAACCACTTAGCTTGCTAAAATTTACAGATGTATAGTCCGGAAAATGGACGAACTTCAAGGCCGTATTACAATCGCTGAATCTTCATTTGTCGCCATTTTTCTACTTCTCAGCACAAACGGCTCGTCATTTGACATATAAGAACAAAACGAATCAACTGAAAGTGTTTCGCACATGATAATCACTGTGATGAAACAGTGGGGCAGATTCAAGTGCAATTCACTTGAAAGGGATGTTGGAATCATACTTAAATGATGTGCGGTCCATAGATGTAACTTAATGTGCGCGACAACTTGAAACAAAAGTGAAAAATGATTGAACTCGATAAAAAATATTCTTCAAATAACAATGCAGAGTCATTTTCATATCCATTTGATGAAACACTTGGATGAAGCGTGCGCAGTTTTTTCAGTGTATGTGATACTCCAGTTTGGCCTAGACGCAGTGCGAAGCGCCGGCGTGATGAGCGCCAGCCATTCATTCATGCCACTGCAGAATCTGGAACAAAAGAAATAAATCTGAGCGGCCTTTCTGTTCCATCATTTTTTCCTGCTGTCGCACCGAATAGATTTTGGCTATACATATCTGGACTGAACCCGCTAACAACGAATAGTGACATACAGAGAATTGTTTCCCGTTGCCTTGACTCAACCGATTCTGCTGAAATCATTCGGCTTGTTCCGAAAGATAAAGACGTAACCAGCCTATCTTTCGTATCGTATAAAGTTGGACTGGACTCAAATTTGAAAACTCGTGCACTAGACCCTTTTTCCTGGCCGACTGGCTTGCTGTTCCGTGAATTCGTTGACCGTTGAAAAAACGTAGACAGACAACCCCGGACGCAGGAGTTACTAATTTAAATATATTGCGTTCTTCTACAGACTGTGGAAATCTTCGGGCTTCCACCAAAGGCGAGTATCTGTTGAATAATTCTATTCCTTCTGCGCTGAATAATCATGTGTTGCAGTGTACTGACAACGACAATGGTAGTGCTGTTTGGCTGTATTATCAAAACACGCGGGGATTAAAAACGAAAATCGACGAGCTCTTTTTGACGACCCGTGAGTGCAATTTTGATTTCATTATACTAACAGAGACTGGCTTAGACGACCGAATCAACTCATTGCAACTATTTGGGACTTCATTCAACGTATATCGCTGTGATCGTAGTGTGCGCAATAGCAACAAATCCAGTTTTGGTGGTGTTCTGATCAGGGTCCTTCCGTTCTCTTGATTTTTGCCCAAATTTCCTTTTCTACCTGCCAAACCCCTTGGAGAACTAGACTTTCTCTCACACAGAGTGAGTAATTATCCACATTTAGGCGTAGAGTATGTCAGTCGCAGAGTTCCTTTTCACTCTTTATCATCACGTGTTAGGGATAAACATTTATTTGCTCTCTCAGTTCAAGAGGGAGTAGTTTTCGTTAGCTTCTCCTTTACTAGAAGAGAAGTTGGCCAAATATCAAACCATTTAGGTTCACATTGAAGCCACATCCTAACCGTTTTCGAATTTAATATTATAGGAAGATTCACAACTCACCATGGGTGCCTATTTTGCAGAAAGTTCGATTTTATACTGTTTTTGCCGCACCTCAGAGCGATGAGAACGGTAACGCAATGCTCAGTTGGTCGCCGAGCAATTTATTTAATTTTTCTTGCGTGCGCGAATGAGCAATTTACGAGAGTTCCACTGGATTTTTGCTCTGTCAAATTAGGAGCGTTTTTTCGTCAGAGCAACTACACTGAAAATATTTTTTCGTTATTCTCTGCACGCACATTTCGTAAACATGAAATTCGTAGATTGTACAGCACTTTTGCTGGATGTATGGAACATTCGTACTGCGAGTTATCGAATTGCAACTTTACGCATAATTTGTACAATTCACGAATGTACGAACGTGGATAACAACGAACAAAAATAAAACGGGCGCACGAGTATTTACTCGAACGAAATTTTTGTGTTCTGTTATATTTGATTTCGTATAATGTACATGTTATTGCGTGAGCTTACTAATTTTTCGTAATATTTACATTATGCAGCGTTTGTTTGTACGATTGAATGCGTTCATTTCTTGAACCTTTCGTTACGTATACGAATAGAGATCTGCAACCATTTTGACAGTTCTGACGAAAGTATGTACATTCATATTTAATACTCATCAAAGATATACCACACTGCACATTTCGTAAACATGG